>NC_089753.1:5977455-6019955 GCF_040412425.1 Macrobrachium rosenbergii | reverse complement strand
AAGATCGCTGCATACTTCACGAGAGGTTACGTTTTTGTACAGTACCATCAAGCCCCAACTTGAGATAAGTCTGTATCGATAGCAAGGTCTTATACTTTCACTGACAGAATATTATTAATATGTATAGATTTAATAAAATGCCAGTATGTATAAAGCGTGGTACTGCAGAAGTCCGCATCTTCAGCTGGCCGTCAATATTCTCATAGTTACTTGTGATCACTAACAATATTCATAACCTTTATTGAATAAAGGTTGTAGTTGATCAGTTGTCATAATAATCGCTGATAGTAGTAATAGCTGTAGCAGCAGCAGCAATGGATCCCTTGCAGCAAAATCTAATTACTATGCTTTTAGCATAGTCTATAGTGAAAGTGAAAGTATGGTTTGCATATAAGCCCTTCTGTGCTCACCAGATATGAGAAAATGCGGTTGCTCGATAATTAAAAGAATACCGTTTGAATCATTAAGCGACAGAAGCAAACATCGTCAACTTTCGGCGCGTTGAGTAAATTCTATGAGTTGTGATGACTTTCGTGTTTATAAAAGGCAAAATTGTATTTGGCAGCGAAGCTTCGGCCGAAGGACGGAATGAGGTTGCCATGTACAGCAACTCCCTCCAGGTCACCCTTGGGCAAGGTGCACTACCTAGAACGAGAAGGTCCCTTTGCTAAGGTGTAAGTTTGCTGAATGTGGAAGATGAGTTAGTAGAAGGCAAACAGACCTCCTTTCGAAAAGTTAAGTATACCTTAGCTTAACCAGACCACTGAGCTGATTAACAGCTCTCCTAGGGCTGGCCCGAAGGATTACAGTAGATTTATTTTACGTGGCTAAGAACCAACTGGTTACCTAGCAACGGGACCTACAGCTTATTTTGGATTCCGAACCAAATTCCTCTAATTCTTCACAGGTCGGTAGGAGTGTCGAACGCTGGGCCAACAGCGTCCGTCCTTTCGAAAGAAAATGCACAGTTGTAGATGTGTTAGGTGGACAGAAGTAAATGTGTTGCGACAAATATGTTGTGACAGAAGGTAGAGTGGTCCCATTCTTTAGCCGCCTTGGTTTATTTTGCTGCGGAAAGAGGTTGTTCAGCCTAAAGTGAGATTTGATAGCATATGGCAACTACAGTCTCCATTCGTCTTGCCAGTGGTCTCAGTGAGAGGCTGTTGGTTTGGACAGGAACAATACAGCGCCACGTTCTCCATCTTTCTGTCCCCTTTTCTCTCACACCCGCCATACCACACTCTTCCTTCAACCCTTGCGTTTGTCTGTAACATGCGCATTCTAACTGCTACTCTACTGACAAGCATAGGGTTAACATTAAGAAGGATAGTGAAAGTTCGCTCTAAAATGCATCTAGGCACCGATTAACTTGTCGCTTTATGTCGATGAACCGGCACGATTCAGAGAAGACGATGCTTCCCTGGGGTGTCACTTAGCGTAAGTTAAATTTCATCCCTTTATGCTGTCTGATTACTACAGAGGACATGAATGAGTGGACTCATTTGCCAGGGAACACTGTATTATCAGGGCCAACGGAAGACCCTTGCTCTGGCTGAGTGTCCTAATCGTTATTGGGTTACGTTCGATGGAACGTTTTGTGAAAAAAAAAAAAGTGGCTCCGGAAGGCGTTAGTCTTCCAGTTCTCTGCATGATATTTACGATGAGGCTGGTAGCTCCATGTCATTCTCCATTCGGTCACATGCAGCCACAGTCGCCTAACTAACCTGCTATCTAATTAACTGTTCCGGTTAACAGACGCGTTATGATATTTAATGGGGCATGTCTAAAGCATTCAAGCTTGCTCTGGAACTGAACCCAGAACCAGACAAGCGCCCTAACCATTAGAGCACACATGCGCGCGCGCACACACACATAATATATATATATATATATATATATATATATATATATATATATATATATATATATATATATATATTATATATATATATAGTTTGTTTCTAATGTTAAAAATAACCTTTTATACTTTCAAATATTAACCCACAAATAATCCATCAAAATCGAATTTGCTTTACCTAATGAATGGCTTACACTAGAAGGAAATTCTAAAGGAGACGCGCATCTTCCATAGCCAGGATTCTAACTCTTGGGGTGACGCATCGATGGATTTCTTCGATGCGTCACCCCCCAAAAAATATAGGTTAGAATCCTGGCTATGAAGGATGCACGTCGCCTATATAATTTCCTTTAGTGTAAGTTATTCATTAGGTAAAGCAAATTCGATTTCAATGGATTATTTGTGGCTTAATGGTTAAAAGTATTAAAAGGTCATTTATAAAATAATAACAAAAGAGATCTATGTTGATATTGACAAAACTCTACATATTCGTACATATTCCCCTTGAATTCGAGTTTTGTACTGAACATCGAAATCAACCCAGCACCATGACAGCTGAGTACAATGTACACACACACACACACACACACACACACACACATATATATATATATATATATATATATATATATATATATATATATATATATATATATATATGTGTATATATATGTATATATATATATATATATATATATATATATATATATATATATATATATATATATATATATATACTATATATATATATAAATTCCAGGTGAAGATATATAAAGGCATACAGCAGGGTCCACGAAGCACATCAAAAAGCTCATAGCAATTATTTACAAAAATTAAAATTAATATAACTTGAAATGTATACAGTAAAAAAGAAACCAGTACTCAACAAACCATTCAAAAGGAGAAGGAGAAGAACGAACGACCAAGGCCTGACCCCACCCTGCGACTTCAGTTATGCTAGATAAAGAGGAGAAGCGGAAACATTACAGTTCAAAGAAGGCTTGCTAACAACTTCTATAGTTCATGCTTTAAGAACTTTAAACCGAACCCCATATACTCTTTGGTTTATGAAGGACCATGCCTCCGTATGTAAAATCGAAATAAATAAAAAGCATTTCTCTATTATTGGTGGAACAAGCCATAGTGATTACCTAACTACCCTCGAGCCCTTATACATCAAACACCTTGCTCCGTCTCTGAACTCCAACCTTCCGCTTCTCCTCTTAATCTAGCATAACTGAAGTCGCAGGGTGGGGTCAGGTCTTGGTCGTATGTTCTTCTCCTTCTCCTTTTGAATGATTTGTTGAGCACTGGTTTCTTTTTTTACAGTATACATTTCAAGTTATATTAATTTTAATTTTTGTAAATATTTTTATTCCTCTCTTAACTTTATTTTTAAAATAGTTTTTTTGTAAATTTTAACGAACTTTGTTAAACGTCTCGTATGAATAAATTACTAAGGCCTTTTCTATGCGTTTTGTGGACCCTGCTGTATGCCTTATATGTATATGTATATGTATATATATATATATATATATATATATATATATATATATATATATAAATTATATATATATGTATATACATATATAAATAATATATATTTATGCATATTAAATATATATCAAATATATATTATATTTATATATGTTATATATATTATATATATATATCATATATACAGTATGTATATATATATATATATATATATATATTTATATAGATATATTTATATATATGTATATATATTTATTTATATATACAGTATATATTTATTTATATATATCTATATATATTTAAACATATATATTATATTTATATATATATATGTATGTATATTTTGTATGTATATATATATTTATGTATATATTTATGTATACATATATATCTATACATATTTATATATATATATATATTCATATGTATATATGTATATATTTATATATATATATATTTTATATATATATATATTATATATATATTTATATATATATACTGTATATATATTTATATAAATATATAAATTATATTTATATATTTATATCTTTATATATTTATATATATTTATATATATATATATATTATATATATTATATATATATATATATATATATATATATATATATTTATATATCTCTTCTTCTTTTAACATTTTTTCCCCATTTTTTGTATATATTTAATTACTTTTTATTTGGCTTTATAGACCTTATCTCGATCGGCTGCCCTGCCTGACATCGCTTAGACCCCGGTAGCGTATGTTATATATCATACCCGACCCAACGCCCTTTCTTCCCATATATATTGTGGCGCGGGTAGGGCGATTCGAGACGTTAGATGTTTGTTATGTTTTTAGGTGTTGTATATATTTGTTTTTATATATTTAGTCTGTAACACCCATTTGCTTTTAAGCAAACCTATCCGTTGATTATATATAATCCCGGGATGTCTAAATATAAATTGTCTATTCTCTGATCAGTCATATAGCGATTTGAACCCGCGCCACAGACCTATATATCCGAAGCTGCTGCTGTAACCGATATAGCCATAAATCCATATATATATATATATATATATATATATAATATATCTATATATATATTTATATATATATATATATATATATATATATATATTATATTTTTATATATACATATATTTATATTATATATATATATATATATATATATATATATATATATATATATATATATATATATATATATATAAAATGATAGTTGGACAAAATTTGGCGCCACAAAAACACTAATATAATTCACTTCATCTCAGGAATAACTTACACGAAAGTAATTTTATATGACAAAGGCAACATTCATGTCCAGTTTTCGTACCCATGCTTTTTGAGCAGGGTTATAAATCTTGATGATTTTATCCACAATATATTGATATGAGAGAGAGAGAGAGAGAGAGAGAGAGAGAGAGAGAGAGAGAGAGAGAGAGAGAGAGAGAGAGAATTGATGCTAATAATTTGTCTGATAATCGTGCTGTGCCCGACAGCCCATCCCAAAACGACCATTCTCACTCCCCTCCCCTCCCCTCCCCAGCCACAACACAACAAAAACTCGATGGTAGTTATCATCATGAAATTGGGGGTACTTGCGGTCACGTGGCTGGGACACCCGCCTCAAATCCAGACGCCGGGGGCTTCACTCCCAGCGAGCCGGAACGCACTGGGCTAAGACACGGGCCGTCAAATTCCGCTTCTCCTCTGCTGGCCAATTCCGTGAAGTTACTGCCACTCAGTTAACTGGCTGTGGTTTGGTGGGTCTCAACCACGATGGAGAAAAGGCAGGAGTCTAGCAACCTCATCCCCAAAAAGACTCCTTGAGAACCGGAAGGCTCAAACCTCCCGGACACACCCAGGGAACAAAAGTTCACTTGCCCAGGCGGAAGTCGGTCGTTTCCTGCATGGCTCTCAAAGAGATGCTTGCTTGGCTTCGCTCCTCGATGATCTCCCGGTAGCGCAAGATGAGGGCACCTCACATCATGAAACGGGAATGAGGGAGGCTACGAGGAGAGGGAGGACGGGAGGGTGGATAGCGAGGAGAAGGCGACGCGGGGAGGGGGGGAGAGGAACTGCAAGCATAAGCTGAAGGAGTTATAACAGAAAGAGGAGGAGTAAAATGAACAGTTCGAAGTGCGAATGGTAAAAGAAAGCAGAGGATGAATGTAAGTTGGAAGTGTGAGAAAGATGGTGAATAATAGGAGGAAAAGGAAGGAAGTTAAAAGAGGACAGGGGAAGGAAAAAGGAAAAACAAGGAGCAGAAAGAAGAAAAAGACTGGAATACGGGAAGAAAGAGAAGTGTGGAAAGAAAGCGATGCGAGATAAAAACCTAGGAAGAGAAGTGGGGAAGGGTTGGAGGGAGGGAGGGAGGAAGGGAGGCAGGGAGAGAGTGACGGGAGTGCGGTTGCAAGAGATGCAAGCGGCAAGATACAAGCACCGTTAATCTCGTGTGTCAAGTTTCCTGTCCGTTACCAGTTTAAGACGGAATCTTTTGGGTCTCCCTGACGCCGCGAAGTAACTGTAATAAAGGTGACGGTGGGAAAAATGAGCGGGTGTTTAGTATACGTAAGGGGGGAGAGAGAGAGAGAGAGAGAGAGAGAGAGAGAGAGAGAGAGAGAGAGAGAGAGAGAGAGAGAGAGAGAGAGAGAGAGAGAGCTTGATAATTTTATGGAAATTAGAATTATAAGACAAGTACAAATGAATATATACATATATATAAAATATATATATATATATATATATATATATATATATATATATATATATATATATATATATATATATATATATATATATATATATATATATATATATATATATATATATATATATATTTTACACATAAATAGAGATGGAGAGAGAACTTGATTATTTCTGTAATAAATAAGAATTATAAGACAATATATAAATGTGATATACAGATACACATATATATATATGTGTGTATATATTTAATGTATATATATATACATATATAAATATTTATACATATATCAATGTAACTGGAAAAACAAACAGGAGATGAAATGGATAAAAAAATTAAGGAAATGGAGATAAAAATTTAGGGTCTACACTGTCGGGCTTGGTTGCAGTGACATTTTGACTTCCGCTACCGGAGTGACCAAGCTCACTGTGCTAACACAGTGGTTTTACATCAAGGCGTTTGTGTGTGTGCATTGAAAAACATATTAACGGAAAAACAAATTTGTACTCCTACATACTTAAATTCTTCTTTATGTCTTTATTTTGCTGTACATACCTTGAATCATTTTCTCTTTTGACAAATACGGTTCTTTTCATATGAAAGTAAGTTCTTGCTCATTGATAGTAATGAAAATAATGTTCCCTCAAACACTGCAGTCTTCCTCGTTGAATGTACGCTCAGTAAAGATAATAATCATCATCATTATCAATTCAGTGCTTTTCTGGATTCTATGTGAATTGACGCTCATACCGAATAATAACATTTCTTAATTAATGAAAATGCTCATTCGAATTTCTGGGTATCTCAAAATGACGATGAAAGAATAAACCACAACTTCCGGTTGTTTATGCGCAATGTGGCCCTCCCTGGGCGGGCAGCAAGTCTATGAAACATGTAAATCTTCGAAGGTCTACCTATAGACAGGATATGGGCCACCCAGTGGAAATGCCTTATTAGTGAATCAAGGGCCTCGAGTTGTGCAGTTCGACCTGACTGGCCAAAGCTTGCAAAATCAAGACATGCTTTACTACACGGCATCTCTGATCGCTCGAGAGAAACACGAGTCCAAGCATGAATGACACTTTTGGGAATCGGCACCTTTTTATTGTGTTGTAGTCTGATCCTGATTTTCAGTATTAATATACAACATATTCTTATGGAATAATCATAACAGAAAATTATTATAGAGTACATTCATATGGGACAAGCTAAATCTGTTATTATTAATATCAATAAGGTGTAGATATTCATGTGTGACAAGCCAAAACAGACCACTACTATTATCATTATTATTATTCTATCTGCATATACTTTAGTAAGCAAAAAGCCAGAGAGGTCATTTCCTTTCAACGCAAACTTTAAAAACCCAGAAAGCCTCTTTATGCAAAGAGAAAAAACAGCAAGGAGAAAATATATACTAGTAAAAAAATTATGACAAACACAGACAGCAGATCTTCGATTAACACTTTCCTAATGAGCAAAATGTCATGGCGGTAAATTTGTATATAAAGTTCAAGAATTAACTTCGTGTCAAGTAAGGAAGTAGACAGAGGATTGAGAGAGGGGAATGGGGGTGGAGGGACGACGGGCTTTTCGGGGCTTGGGTAGGAGGGCACGCGCCTCATTCACTTTCGTCAAACGACCTTCGGCTCGCAGATGCAGGTTACAGCTACAGGGGGCAACCCTCCCCCTCTCTTCTCTTCTCTTCTCTTCTCTTCCCTGCACGGACGAAACTTTTGCGGGGATTTTTGGTGACTCAAATCAAGGAACTGCTATGCAATAGCAGAGGGGAAATGTGCAGTGTTTAGTCATCATTTCGTTTTGCATTCTTGTTTTTTTAAACATATCTGTCCGTCTTCATTTCCTTGTCCACTGATTGTTATTGATGTCATTATTATCAGAGTATGTAAATATATATACACACATATATATATATATATGTATATATATATATATATATATATATATATATATATATATATATATATATATATATATATATATATATATATACAGTATATATATATATATATATATATATATATATATATATATATATATATATATATATATATATCTCAGGAGAGGCCTCAACATTCTGGAAGCGAGAATGAGTGAACAGTAGAGTCGATGGCCCAATATGTGTAGTGGGTTTGACACACTGTTGGTGAGCACTTTGTGTGTGTGGAAGCTAAGGGGTTTCATCCACGATTTAGTAATAGTTATACTGTAAATGGGGCAGTGATCACTGTCCTTTTTTTCTTGAGACCCACCCCTGACATAGGTTACTGTGAACTATATAAAGGAATACCTATTACAAGGGGGTTAAAATGAGCACTTGCGCATTTACCATCGTATTTTCAAATTACGAAAAGCAACTACAACTAAAAAATTTGGGTAAGATACGCAAAACGGCAAACTATAGAGATAACAAACTGTCACAGGAATATTCTTAAGCAAAGTAAAACAAAGCTAAGTCATAAGCCATGAACGCAGGCTTCATCTCTAAACTGCTGACAAGATCAGATGTATGGGAATTCTGTACAGCTGCTACTCTTTTCGTCTGGAATTTTTGACACTTGGTGTTTCGTGTATTCTCTTAAAAAACAATCAACCTAAAAATTCATCCTCTTTGTCACGAAATTTGGGATTTATAAAAACATTAGTTCGTTAACAAATTTTGTATTTTAGTACACATTTCAGTCTTGCAAACAACTTCGTTATATTTTTTCACAGAATTTCGGAATTTCCTGGAGGCAGTTTGTTAAATAATTTTACTTTTCAGTCAAAATTTAAACAAAAAATCATCTTACTTCAACAAAGAACTTAGAGATTTTTGCTATTCAGTTGTTTCGTGTATCGTTTTCCCCCTTTTTCTAATACAAATTTCATCCTACAACTACATTTTTCTCGCGGAATAATTTTCCTTCAATAGTTGGCACCGAAAGTGATGATTCCAGCATGACTTTTCAGTCTGGCAGAGCGCCCAATTTCCATCTTAGTTCTACGTCTGGCGGACCGCCCGCTTTAAACCTCCACTGGAATCTGCTGACGAGAGTTCAGATTTACGTATGAAAACATTAAGGATTCTAAGAACATATTTTACCATGGGTCCTATATACTACTATCAAGGGATCAGACGTTATTATCATGAGCATATTCACAGATGTGCAAAAAAACTAAAAAAATAGTGCACATGAGGCCTTCTTGGGCCTTGTGTGCACACAGTCTAGGAAGTTGAAAGAGAGAGAGAGAGAGAGAGAAAGAGAGAAGGTTCTATCACCTACGAAAACGGAATATTTGGTCCTTCAAGGGAAATGTCATAAAATTTAAGGAAAATAAAAACAAGTAAACAATGCGCCGAAGTCTCTTCGGCGCAATCGAGTTTTCTGTACAGCGTACAATGCTGTATAAAACTCTCAGCCTCGGCGCATGAAACTTTCAGCCACAGCCCGGTGGTGGCCTGTCTTGTTGGCACCTATAGCGATGCCAGACGCACGATCATGGCTAAATTTTAACCTTAAATAAAATAAAAACTACTAAGGCTAGAGGACTGCAATTTAGTATGTTTGATGATTGGAGGGTGGATGATCACCATACCAATTTGCAGCCCTCTAGCCCCAGTAGTTTTTAAGATCTGAGGGCGGACAGGAAAAAGTGTCTACGGACAGACAACTAGTTTTCTTTTACAGAAAACTGAAAAGGAACGAACATTCCAAAGCGTTCGATCAACGATTACATTTGTGAAGGTCTCTAACCTTGACACATGGTCTGTAGAATCCACTCCCAGAGCGATGTCATGTTGCTAAATATGGAGCGCAGGAAGTCTATAATCATATCGGAACAATCAATAAAAGCACTTGCAGAAAAGAGGTTATTGCCATTTCACAGAGAGAGAGAGAGAGAGAGAGAGAGAGAGAGAGAGAGAGAGAGAGAGAGATGGATAGTTACTGATAAGATAAGGCATTTGTATCACTCGTAACAGGATAAAAATGCTAATTTAATATGAAGTTATCATCATCATCATCATCATTATTATTATTCTTCATGAACATACACTCACATAAACACGCTCTAAACACAAGGCAAGAAGCTAACGATGTTGGTGCTGGGACCCTTTAGTGAAAAATAAATATAATAAAATATCGAATTCAGAAATGTCGACCTAACACCCTGTAGAATTTTCAGTACCCACTGTTGCATATATGTGAGACACCTAAAGTATTTTTCAGGTTTCTAGGTGATATGAATGATAGGAATCCTCTTGGACTAGTCAGAAAGAAAATATATATAATGCTGGTTTGTCTAAAGATATATTGCTTAGCATAATACTAAAACCTGGCGTCCGAAGATTGTGATATGAGAATCTCATTTCCTCATGATAATCAGATTAATGAAATTGGTGAAATGAACATAAAAAGGACAGGAGCCAAAGAGAAATTGTTATGGAAACATTTAACTACATTAGGTTTCGGAGTTTTCATTCAGAAATCCCCACGAGACCGGAAAGGGCGCAATAAAGCGATAAAAACTGTGAACGAGAATAATCGATGACTGGGAAGCGAAGACAGAAGATTCATCAGAACAGAATGCACGATGGAAGACTGCGGTTACAGACAAATGATGCAGGAGGAGTGAAACAGAAAATTTGAAAAGGAATCTACATGAAGACAAATAATATAAATGGGTGGTAAGGAGAGAACACTGAAAGCATTAGGTTCAGCCAAAAATGGGGAAAGAAATACGAGTTGTTTCATCAACAGTTACATGGTAAAAAAAAAACAGTGATGAACTGTTTGATTAAACTGGCCTTGTGCCAGCACGGGCTCCTCCATAGCAGACAATGGTGAAGAAGAAAACGAGGTAAAAGGGCACGGCACATTTTTATGCTGTTAAGTACCAATTTCTGTTTTATTAAAACTGTAAATAATCGAAAGAGATATAAGACCCATGACCTATGCAGGAGAGCAGTGCAATTTTCCTTCATATTAGTGAAAAAATCATTCCATCAATTGCATGGGGACTAAAAAGATTCCAGTAATATACTGGAAGGAAATGGTACAGAATCCAGATTTAAGAAAGAAAACTTTTGAACAATAAGAATATCAGCCAAGGAAAGTAGAAACTCGGTCCAATTTATTACAAAATAAATATATAAAATGTACCGATTTTCAGAAAGGTAGTTTACCTGAGCCTGCAGCCAAGATATGAACCAGCCCCTCAAAGACTGACAGACACTAATGTGGTTACTGCTCCTCCCTTCGTTTTTCACTTACCAGGTGTGAATATTTTTCCCACTTGTCAGTACATTCGTTTGTTGTCACTTTAGCACACACCCACACACATACATATATGTGTGTGCGCGCGCGCGTGGATGTACCACTGGAAAAAATGAATTTTTCATTTTTTTCCTGTGGTATCTGATATATATATATATATATATATATATATATATATATATATATATATATATATATATATATATATATATATATATATATAGATATATAGATAGATAGATAGATAGATAGATAGATAGACAGACAGACAGACAGACAGACAGACAGACAGACAGATAGATAGACAGACAGACAGATAGATAGATAGATAGATAGATAGATAGATAGATATATGACTGTGAAATATTTTCTGTGAAAACAGAATTCCACCAAATAAAAGGGAGCCCATACAAATGTCAAAATGTTAAAAATAAAGGCTATATTTCAGAGACTGAACTGTCTCTTTCCTCAGGCAAACAGTGAATGAGAAAAAGTTACAGTAAAGCAGTATTTATACCAAAAGATCCATAGGTATGCCATTAAGTCACTCCAGTTGACAATTTCTCTTTAATCTTCTTGACCGCTGGTTGGAGGAAAATTTTATCTATAATATCTGAATCCATGCACCTCTTAAAAGATTCATGGTGTTTCTTTGTTTAATAAAAGCTGGTTCCACCATCTGGCTTTTGAACGGACAATTGCTGCTATAAATTATACGAGACATATTCCAGTTTATTCTGTGGTTATGGTTATTTATGTGGTTAAAAATAGCTGAGCTCTGTTGTCGGTACCTAACTGAACGTTTATGCTGTATTAATCTTTGGGGGAGTGATTTGCCTGTGAAACCGATATAAGATTGGTCACAGTCGAGGCAAGGGATTTCATAAACTCCTGTGTGTTTGGGGACTGGTTTTTGTTGGACGTTAATCAGGGATTTGGTTAATATTTGGGTAGGTAAAAGCAAAAGGGTTAGACTTTCCAAGTGTCTGTGTCAACGTCTTAATCCTGTCCAGGTGTGGGATTTTTATTTTATTGTTGTGGGTCTCTCTGGTCTTGTTATGGGGTTGAAGGTAGAAAATAGTGTTTGCTTTGTGGATCGATTTCTCAATTAAATGCTCAGAGTACGTTAGAGATGACAGCTGCTTACGGATTTGTTCAGTTTCCTTTTTCAGGAGATCCGAGGAGCAAATCCGTAAGGCTCTCAAGAATAAATTGCTGGCTACACCAGTTTTAATAGAGATGTCATGATAGCTATAAAAATGGATGTATGACAGAGAGAAAGTTGGTTTTCTGTATATGGTAAATTTGTATTCTGTCGTGTCTCTAATTATTAAAACGTCAAGGAAAGGAATTTTGTTGTCTGTTTTCAATTCAACTTTTATTTTGATGCTAGGCACTAATGCATTTAATTTTGAAAGGAATTAATTAAAATTGCCCCACTTATTATCCCAAAATGACAAGATATCATCTACATATCTCATCCATAGCATGCCTTTAGGTTTTATTGCGTTTATTATTACAGTTTTAAAATATTCCATGTGCAGATTGGCTAAAACACGACTTAAAGGGCTGCCCATGCTGCACCCTAATTTTTGTTTATAGAATGACTCCCCGAATGAAAAGATGATATTTGATACACATAATTCAACTGATTTTATTATTTTATCTAGGGCTAGTGGAAAATGATCTGAATTGGGGGCTAATTTTTCCCCCAAAAACTGTAGAACGTCCTGTACTGGTACTTTTTGTGAATAAAGAATCTACATCTAAACTTAGAAGTTTTATGTTGTTACGTGGTATATGTGCTTCTTTGAATTTGTGACCGAAATCTTCAGAATGTTTAATGTGACTGGGAGAAAATGTGTCTAAGAATGGGGAAAGGAGGCCGCTAACCACTTAGAAATTTTATAATTGAAAGCTCTGGCACATGAGATGATAGGTCTGAGTGGAAGATTATAAGTTTTGGGAAGTTTTGGCTTAATGACTTTAAATCTCTCCAGTAGTTCAATGCTCTTTTTGTCTTTGCCAATTAATCTTACTTTTCTAAAAAAAAATATTCTGTGGGGATGTTTTGGAGGGGATTTTTCGTTAATTTGTCATAAGTGTTTGTGTCACTAAGGAGTTGGTTGATTTTGTCGAGGTAAAGGTCTTTGTCCATGATCACGATTTTGCCGTCTTTGTCGAATCCACTTATTACAACATCTAATTTTTGTAGCGAGCGGATGGCTTTCGTAAATCTACGGGGGACAGGGTTCCTATTAAGGTCAGCTATTAGTGGGCAGATAACAGAAAAATCGTGCAAATGATGATACAGGCATCAAATTTGGGACAAGTGTCCTCCAAGGTATACTAATCAAATCTGCCCGATTGGCCAATTGAAAATCCAAAATGGCGGCCATTTTCAAGATGGCCGCCAAAATAACCACCCGAAGTAGATGTTTTGCTTAGAAATATTTGTAGTCGTCTGATTTGCATGATCTAAGTGTGGATTCCTATGTTTTGAAGCCTGCTGAACTATATTTTCCTGTTTAAAAAGCACTCTGTCTCAAGATGACCACCAAGTTGTTTGTCTTTCTATACATAAGTTTCATCCTCGCTAGTACATTTTCAAAGTTATGCATACCGTGCTGCTGTTTCTCGATCTGCTACTGTTCACATATGCAGCTGTGGAGTGATGTGCAGGGAAGCTCTGCCTGAGAGCACTTGCATCTTCCTCTGCAAACCTTCTTACAGGAGCACTTTGTCAATTCTTGACAGCTTGCTGCAATCGGTGGTAGTGTTGTCCAATGTATCTGCCATGCTTCTCCTTTCTGTGTCCACCCCCATTCAGCTGGACTGCTCATGTGTGGATTACAGTGGGTTGCCTGGCTCCAGATGATCCCAGCCTGGTAGGCTGCACACTTTGCATGTTCTTTGAGGGCTACTTGTGTTGGTGGAATTGAGTTGTACGGCCTCTGCTTGTGGGCAAACAGATCTAGTCTTGCTTCATCCACACAAGTGGCTGCGCAGATCTAGGACAATGAATCTTTCCAGCCTCTGCATGTCAAGATCACGAATCAATGTTGGATGCTGGCTGAGATTGATGAATGTTTCAGTAATATCATCAAATACATTCCAAGTCTGCCATGCAGATTTCTTCGTTTTCCCGTGGAAGGCATACACAATGTCACATCCAGTGAATGCGTGAAAGTAGGGGATCCCTCTAGCTTTCTCAAGCCCAATTGCAGAAACTACCTCATGGACTGGAATCCATTGTATATGGGCTCCTTGGCCAAAGACAATCCACATTTCCTGAAGACCTAGTTTCTGGAAAGATGGCAGTACAGATATTGCTATGACTAGCACATCTGTGTCATTAGCCTTGATGATTATAGACTTGCTCCCATCAGGCGTTGCATCCCCAGCGTGAACAAATATTCAACTGTCAGATTCTTTGTGACAACATGGGGACACAGCTTCCAGAGACTTCACTGAGTTGCTAATGGCATCCTCTCCTTTTGTGACGATGACTGTGCTTGTCGTTTCTGCTTCACACATCTTTTTGGTCAGGAAGTGAAACAGTTCAGTCTTGTTGCTGGGGTCACGAAGGAAGCTTTGCCAGTTTCTTGGTGTCTTGCTTGTTCCTGTCACTCTTCTTCTGATTCCTTTCCCCCTTTTTGACCTCGTCTCTGATTTCAGACTTGATTTCTTGTATACATCAAAAACTATGTACACTGGCTTGTACCGAGCACCATAGGATTCCACCTTTGGGATGGTGTCTTCTTTGGCATGGTCATTAAATGTCTTTGAAGTACATGGAGGTGAGGCATTGATAAGTGCTGAGCCATCAATGATAACTGTATCTCCCTTTGGCTCTCCCACTGGGACATTCACTTGCGCTTGAAGAATTTCAACCAGCTGTGACTTCTGACACATATGAAGCTTGCTGCTGTCACTGAGAGATGCAGGGTATGACTGATTCTTGTGCTTGAAGAATTCTTGCAAGTCACACTGTCTGTTCTGGCTTGAGATGAACAGTCACAAGAATAACTGACGTCATCTTTTAGGACTTCCTCCCTAGAAATTCCCTCAGCCTGTTCTTGTTTGAAGAATGAAACAGGGTTCTTCTTGATTGGGTGATAGAAAATGGACACACTTGTACCGCGTAAAGATGTTTCAGCTGTGGTCGCAGTTGGATTATGATCTATGTTGTCTTTCTCAAGACTGGGAGACAGATTACTCCATCCTCCACATACTGTGCAACAACTGCTTCTCCTAACTGTGCTGAGATTTCTAGGACTCAGTCATATGATATGCTGAGCCCATTCTCATGGAGCATTTCAATTATTTGTCTCTTCCTTGTCTTGGCAAACACATACAGGCCCATGTAGGCTGCAAAATGTTGCTCCCGGTCCTTGGAATGCCTGTGGACATCCGTTCCTTCCTTGTATTTGGCAAAGCAGTTGTACTGTAGAAGTTGTGATATAGCAAAGTCTGATTTCGATGCTCCATGATGGAGTTGGGACTTGATGTCTGCACCATGTTTGATCATGCATACAAACTGAAGTAGTGATGGTGGCCCAGCCTGTTCTAAGTCTTTGTCATGAAAATAACTGCTGAAATTCGACTTCTGATGGAGCATGTCTTGCCTTATTATCCCAGCAGCTTTTGCTAGACGGATCGCTTCACCATAACAGGATGCTTCTGATAGGATTGAACCTACATCAGTTTCAACAGCCAACAGAACTTCTCGTCCTTGGTGATTAGCTTGCAGCTGTGGAATGTGCAAAAGCAGCTGATCCTTGAGTCGAGTAGGATGAACATCAGTCGAGTCAACATGAACATCAGGCTTGTAAAGCTTGGTCAAATCAGCACCAAAAATCGCTGTGATCTAGTTCAGAGAAAAGTGTTCCTGTGCTTTTTCTTGCTCCAACGCACCTTTAGGTATGCCCATTCTGTTATACAATGCCACCAAACAGCCAGGGTGATATTTCACTTCTTGGGATACAACATCTCTGCACTTAGTTTGGCGAGAAGTTTTGTATCACTGAGTGTTTTGGCACATTCATTTATTCTCCTATTCACTTGCATTGCCATTGCTTCTCTAAGCTCCCCTCCTTCAGTTTTGCAGAAGAAGCATTCTTTTGTGTTAGTTTCTTGGAGCTTTCGTGGAATCTTACTTCTACTGCCCTCATCACTAGTACCTACATGACTTGCTCTTTTTTCAGCTCGATGTAACTTTGTGTTGTTGAACAGAAGCCTGCAACTCTCATGATATTGTGCCTTATTTTTTCTCAATGTTTCCTCTATCCCAGAACCTTCGTTAAGTCTTGCAGGGTCTAGCTTGATTGGTAGCGCACTGAATGAGTGAAACAGAGGAATATTCTTTGCCAGGTTCGTATATCCATCATCCCCTCTTCTGGCAGAATTGGCCTGGGGAGATTTTAGATCTTCTTAACCTCCTGACATAGGCAACACTTGGTCCAGTCTGTTTTCTATGGTCGTCCAGTAGAGTTCGCATCCATGATTACAATGACGTTCAGGGTCGAGGGTTTATCCTTTTACCACCCTGTACATGTAATAGTATAATAGGCCTCTTATGTCCTGTAATATACAATAGGCGCTTTCTTGTATGGGATACAACTAGGTTCTTGGGCTGTGCCATACACCTAGTCCGATCGTTCATCCAGTGTCATAAGTCCCGTGCAATCTGTACACCATCCAGATAACTAAAACCCTGTTATCCTTGGTTCGGCTCTCCCGCTCTGGCACGTCCTGTCTGTTCAGGTGCGGCTGCCTAACTGATTTGGGGTTGATTAGGCAGCATTTGGGATACTAGTAGGTTGTTGCAGTATGATACCAACATAAATTTCCTACTTAGCTGACACTGAACCCCATGCTGAGTTTCACAGCAGTGATGTCACCAATGTACCTTGGTAGTGCCTGACGATCACTCCTTTAATACAGTGCCTTAACCATGTTATAAACTAGAAAATATACATCAGCAGGCTTAAAAACATAGGAATCGACGCTTAGATCATGCAATTCGGACAACTACAATTATTTCTAAGCAAAACATCAACTTTGGGTGGTTATTTTGGCGGCCATCTTCAAAAATGGCCGCCATTTTGGATTTTCAACTGGCCAATCGGCAGATTTGATTAGTATCCCTTGGAGAACAATTGCGCCAAATTTGACGCTTGTATCATCATTTGCATGATTCTTCTAAAAAATTATTCTTATCTTCCCCACTATATTGCATTTAGAAGGATGCCTTTTAAACATATCTCTTCTTGGCTGTAATTTACACACACACACACACACACACACACACACACACACACACACACACATATATATATATATATATATATATATTGTCAGTATGTGTTAAGTTTAACGTAGATTAATTTGTTTTGAATAAGTCACTTTGGCTGTAATTATTTTTTTTTTGGAACGTAATGACCCTGTTTCCTCCTCCCCGACATTTCTGACTTGTTGTATAGTTTTATTTACAATGAGCTTGTTTTATTTTCACGTGTGGTGTTGGCTTCTCATCCGATGCTGTATTCGGCGCTGTCTCGCCAGGTCTGAGTCAGTCGTTTCTGGACCATTAACATTGTGAGGGCTTGACTTATTTTGGATTATCCCTGGATTATGAGATCTGCCTTTCTTCAGTTTCTGCTGCTGACCTCCTTTGGGAGATTGTTTATTCTACAGTCTGCGCCCTTGGTTCAGTTATTTTGCCAAGGGGACCGCTCTGCCGACTGGTAAGGTGTGATTACCTGTCGGACGGCCATGTCCATTGATCGTCTTGCGACGTTAAAGTGATTCTTTCTTCAGTCTGCGCCCTTGGCCCAGTTATTTTGCCAAGGGGACCTCTCTTACGTTTGGTAAGGTCTTAGGAATATATATTATTCCCCTCGACCCGTGATTTGAAGGCTGTGTTAGCCACTTCCACCGTTTTGAGCTCACTTAAGGGAAGCAATTTATTTTTTGATAAATATTTAGTGTGTAATAAGTTAGGTTATTCTGACTTTTCGACATTCTATTACTTTCAGGCCCTCTCTTTAAAGTGTAATTGCATAGTCTGTCTTAATTTGGTGTAAGTGTGTTTGTTATTCGATGTTTTCAGTGTGTGGTTGATTTTTGTGTTTATTTAATGTATTTTGTAAGAGGCTCAGTGGTCATTTCTTTCTAAAAGTTTGTATTAAATATTAAGGTTTTATTTTCAGTTTTTCTTTATCCTCCTTGATTCCATCTCTGTACACTCTGTTGCGGCCATTCCACCTATTGTGGACTTGGTCGTTTGTGACTTTATTTGTATTTTAAGAGACTTGTGTATGTTTGATGGGCTTGGGCCCATAACATTTGGCGACCTTGCTAGGATTTATTGGATCCTGTAGTCACTAGAGTGTATAGAGTGGATTCTTGGGGTGTTTGCAGCATAGTAATACCTTCTCTCCTATATTTTTGTGTTGATCGGTGTTTATAATTCTTTTTTTTTTTACTGTGGTAGGACATTTGTGTGGTTATTGGTGTACAGTGTATTGGTTTGTTTTTGGGTATATTTTGTGAGATACATTTATATATTTACTTGTGTGCAATTAATTTACTATGGCTGATTTGAATATCCCGGAGCTCTTGAGTGGAGAGGGGTGGCAGGACAGGTTGGCAGACTTGAATAAGTCTGATTTAGAGTATGTAGCAGAATTTGTTGAAATTGAAAATCCTGGGTCTGTTAGGAAGGGCTTGTTGCTTCTTAAAGTTTATGAAAGGTTAAGGTGATGAAGGCAGAATGTAAACCAGAGACTAGGCAGGTGGAGGAAGCAGTGTCAGTAGAACTTTTAGATAGGCAGATTCAGTTGAAAAGAATGGAAATAGATCTCCAAAGGTTGAAGGCTGAGGAGAGAGAGAGAGAGACAGCACACGAACTTGCTATGCAAGCATTGAGTAATAAGGGTTCTTCTTCTTCCCAACATAATGTATCTGCAATGCCTTGTATTAATCTAACTGAAGCTCTAAAATTAGTCCCAAATTTTCAGGAAGTCAACGTGGCAGAGTTTTTTGTTTCTTTTGAGAGAATAGCCTCAAGGTTGGAGTGGCCAAAGGAGTATTGGACCACTCTTATTCAGAGTAAATTGTTAGGTAAGGCCCAGAAAGTTTACGTTACCTTGGACGAAGATCTGTCCTCAGATTATGATTCTGTGAAGGCCATAGTTTTGAAGGCTTAAGAGTTGGTTCCGAAGCTTACCGACAACGCTTCCGTAATTTACAGAAGGAAAGAGGGCAGACTTTTGTAGAGTTCGCCAGGGCTAAAGAGCAGTTTGCTGGCGACTGGTTAAAGTCTAAGGAGGTGACGGACTTTGAGAAATTAAAAGAATTGATTTTGGTTGAGGAGTTTAAAAGGTCCGTGCCTAATGAGGTGAAGGTACACCTCGAAGAGTTAAAACTAGAAACTTTACAGGAGGTGGCTATTGCAAGTGATGAGTACCTCCTCTCTCATAAAAATGTGATAGGGGAGGTACCCAGAAATGAGAAATCTGGTTGGGTGAGAGTTAACAGGAGTAGTAACCAGAACAGGTATAACAGGCCTAATGATAATTATGGTTCTCGTACTACTCCTGTTAACAGCTATAGAAGGCAGACCACAGATAACCCGGAGAAGTTGAGAACTTTGACTTGTTTCTTCTGTCATAAGAAGGGACACGTCAAGAGCATGTGTTATGCATTTAAAAGGTCACAAAGGACCGAAAGACGACCGATAATGGCCATTCAAAGGAATGAGAACGAGTCAGTGGCTGAGAACTCTAATAATCAATGACTAGGCAATAAGTCACTGGCTCCTTTTCAGAAATTTTTGTCTGATGGTTTTGTCCGCTCTGGGAATTCGACTGAGCAAAGAAAGGTTAAAATTTTGCGTGACACTGGGGCTGCTCAGTCTTTAATTCTCAGAGAATCTTTACCTATTGATTTAGAATGTTCAAATAAGGAATATGTTTTGTTAAGTGGTTTTCCAGATACGGTCAGGTCTTACCCGGTTGAGAGTTTTTATTTATCATGCCCGTCTTTTTCAGGTTATTTAAAACTGGCCATTATTGATAAATTTCCTATTAAAGATGTGGATTTGGTGTTAGGGAATGATGTCGCCCTAATAAATAAAACTTTCCCTATTGTATTAAATTCCAGTAATGAAATATCTGTAGTCACTCGATCGAAGGCTAGTAGTGTTGACTCGGCCGAGTCGGTAGTTGATGTTGATTTGAGTAGTTTAGATCGTAGGTAGCTAATAAACTTAGCTGGACTAGTTGTCAGATAGTGGTGTGATTTAAGATAATAAACTTAATTGGACTACTAAAGATGAAGATGAACTTATTACAGCTCAGAAAGCAGATTTTAAAGACCTGCCAGTTGAGTCTGGCAATCAGAAATTACTGATTTGACTGTCCCTCGATTTAAGATAATTAATAATATTTTGTATAGAATAAGTAGACCTTTTTGATGCCATTAACACAGGTTGTTTCTGAAATTGTTAAACAGATTGTGGTTCCTTTTGTTTATTTCGAAAGGAGTTAATGACATTGGCTCATGAAAATGGTTTTTACCTGCTGGTCATTTTGGTGTTTTTAAACCACTCGTAAATTGTGTGAAAATTATTTTTGGCCTAAGATGAAAGATGATGTTAAAAAATTTGTCTAAATAGTTGTGATGCATGTCAAAAGGTCGGGAAGCCTAATCAACCAATTCCAAAGGCACCATTACATCCTATTCCTGTTGTTTCTGAACCCCGTTCAGAGAGGTAATTATTGACGTGGTTGGTCCTCTGCCGAAAACAATCTCGTAGTGGCAATCAGTATATTTTAACAATTATGGATAGGATGTCTCGATATCCTGAGGCAATACCACTACAATTAAATGTAAAATCTGTATTAAAATTGTTGAAGTATTAATTGAATTTTTCACCAGGTTCGGAATGCCCAAAGTAATTCAGTCCGATTGTGGGTCTAATTTTCTGAGTAAATTATTTAGGGAGAAGATGGCTGAATTAAAATTAAAGGAGAATGTGACTTCTTCTCCGTACCATCCTGAAAGTCAAGGTGTTTTGGAACGATTTCATCAAACCATGAAGTCTATGATAAAAAAATATTGTTTGGTTAATGGTTCCGAATGGGATAAGGAACTGCCTTATTTATTATTTGCATTTCGGTCAGTGCCGAGTCAATCTTTAGGATTTTCACCTTTCAGCCTTATTTTTGGTCATTGTGTGCGTGGTCCATTGGATGTGGTTCGTGAATCTTGGGAGGGGGACGCCCCTGATATAAATTTATTAGATTATGTTAGTAATTTGGGTGATAAATTAACGAAGGCTTGGAAGTTTGCTGGTGAAAATTTATTGACAGAAAGACTAAGGAGCGTAATTTTGTAGTGGGTGATAATGTTTTGGTATTGCTTCCCATTCCAGGAAACCCTTTAAAAGCTTCATTTTCAGGACCGTGGAAAATTTTAAAGAAATTAAGTGATGTTAATTATTTAGTTGAAACTCCTGAAAGGAGGAGACCCTACCAGCTGTGTCACATAAATATGTTAAAAGCTTATAAAGGTCGTGACAAAGTTATTCCCGTGGCATTAATTGGTGATACTACAAAGTGTAATGGTATTAATTCTTTTTCTTTTCCAGACTTGAGTAATTTTGATGATGATTGTTTTGATGGTGCTGAATGGCCTAATGATAATGAACATTCTTTAGAAAATTTTTCAGAAATGGTTTCGCATTTGAATTTAGTAGGACAGGGATCTTTGAAAAAGTTAGTTTTTAGTTAATTAGGATTTATTTTCGGATGTTCCAGGACAGACCACTGTCCTTGAACATGATGTGGATGTGGGTAACATAACTCCGGTAAAACAATCTCCTTACAGGTTAAATCCATTTAAAAATGATGTTGTGGATAAAGAGGTTGATTATATGTTACGACACGGGCTGATCGAACCCAGCAACAGTCCGTGGTCTTCACCTGTTGTTTTGGTAAAGAAACAGGATGGTCAATTCAGGCTTTGTTTTGATTACCGCAAAGTCAACGAGGTCAAAAGCCTGATAGTTATCCTTTACCCAGGATAGAGGACTGTATTGACAGGATAGGGAATTCAAAATATATAACTAAATTTGATTTGTTAAAGGGGTATTGGCAAGTTCCGCTGTCCAAACGGGCACGGGATTTGTCAGCGTTTGTAACGCAGTGAGGACTCTACCAATGTAAAGTAATGCCTTTTGGGATGAAGAATGCTGCTGCAACCTTTCAAAGGTTAATGAATACTTTGGTCCAAGGTTTAGAGGGGTGTGTTGTTTATATTGATGATATTGTGATTTATAGTGATGACTGGGACACCCATCTTAAACGTATTAAGGCCTTATTTCAGGTACATAGGAAAGCTGGTTTGGTTATAAACCTCAAAAGACTGAGTTTGCCAAAGCAAAGGTTGTGTATTTGGGTCACAAGTAGGATTTGGGAAAGTGGCTCCAAAACAGGCAAACGTAGACTCTATTAGGCATATTGAAATACCGAAGTGTGTTTTATGTCAGAAAATTCCTTGGTTTAGTAGGGTATTATCGTAGATTTGTTAAGAATTTTCTGATATCGCTGAGCTGACTAATTTATTACGTAAGAATGTGACTTTTGTATGGACTAATGATGCCCAAAATGCCTTTGAAAAATTAAAGCAGGTCTAATGAATTTCCCTATATTGAAAGCCCCTGATTTTGACGTTCCTTTTTACTTGCTACTGATGCGAGTGATGTTGGGGTTGGAGCAGTTTTGTTGCAGGAAGATGCTCATGGAGTATCTCATCCTGTTGCCTATGTCTCAAAAAAAGTTATCCCCGGCTCAACGGAAATACTTGACTGTAGAGAAAGAGACTTTGGGACTAATTTTAGCTGTTAATCATTTTCAGGTGTATTTATTCTCTACAGGGGACTCGATTAAAATATTAACGGATCATAATCCGTTGATTTTCTTGAACAGGTTTAGGAATAAAAATCAACGGCTGATGCGTTGGAGCCTCCTGCTCCAGGAATGGAATTTCAGCTTTTCACATTCCAGGCAAAATAATGTTGTCGCTGATGCGCTGTCATGCATCAGTGACTGATCGATAGGTTGATTTGAGAAAAACCTTTTTGTTCTTCATTAATTATTATTTGTAAAGTTGTTTTGTATACATTTATATTAATTGATTTGATTAATCCTATAAATTTATCGAATGTACAGGTTTCCAGGTGTGTTGTTTCCAGGTGTGTTGAAATAATGTTGTGTCAGGTGTTTGTTTTGTTTATGAAATAATTTAGGATTAAGTATTTAAGATTAAGATGTTAAGTGTCGCGATTTGCAGGTTTTTCTTCGGTGTCGTCTTTGATTAAGAGTGGTTAAGGGTACTTTTGATTTCTGTTTACTTTAGTATGTGTTGTTGGTGGAGGTTAATTTTGAGGTGTTACCATTGTCTTGTGTATGTCCAGGCTAATTTTTAAGGTGTTACCATTGTCTTGTGTATGTCCAGGTTAATTTTAAAAATGGTGTTCTGAAGACCATTGTCTTGTGTAGTCATTGTTACCATTGTCTTGTGTATGTCCATTAATGAAGTGTGTATTTAAGGCCCAAACCCGTTTAGTGTGAGGACGCTCTCTGAAGTGTAGAGGCACTAAAACTGAGTGAAGTGTAGTGAAAAGACGCTCTTTAAAACTCAATGAGTCATAAAAACAAGTAGTGTTGAGTAAGGACGCTCTCTGGAGTGAAAAGAGGCATTATTGGAAGGTGTTGTGAAGGGCCACAATATTGAGTGTGTAGTAAATCATTGATATGTGATTGTTACGTTTTTTCTTATTTTGGTGATTGATGGTTAGTTTTTATAAATCATTAATCATATACTGTTATGTCCCTGTTCTTTGTTTATGCTAATGGTCCACATTAATTCTTTCTTTACATAGCTTAGATAGGTCACGGGCTCACGGTCTGTAGCACAAACAGCCGTTTTTAGGCGCTACAGGCTGGTGTATGAGTGGTGGCCTAGACTAAGTTAAGGTTAATCTATTAAGGTTTTGGTCCTTATTTTTGTTTGACTGATATTTTTGTTTTCAGAATAATTTAGCCAGGTCACGGGCTCACGGGTCTGTAGCACGGCCGTTTTTAGGCGCTACAGGCTGGTGTATGAGTGGTGACCTTGGTTGAGGTAACACTAGCCCCATTGTGGTCGATTTATATTTTTGTTTGTCGGTTATCTAGGTTTAGTCTAATAATAGGTTAGTCTTGTTAATATTGCTGCTCTGCTAACCTGTTAGGAATAATCGTTTGTCGATTGTTCCTTAGTGGGTTGTTGCCTTGCTGGCGACTGTCGTCTGGTGAATGGCGTCAGACTTTGCCACAGGTTAGCAGCAACGAGCCAGGTTGAGGGCAGCAGCAAGCCAGTTGGAGTGTGAGTTCACCTGGGGATATTACCATGGAGGACTTTCTTCATATGTTGATACTGATGTTATTTTTCCAGTGATACAGTGGTCTGCGACTCTGTAAATTGTTTACTTGTATTAGTTTTAAGTTGCATAATATTAACTCCGGCTGTATTTTTCAGATTTGATATCTATTGACTGTATTGAAAGTGGTACAAAATTTTTTGCCAAAGAGCTCATTATCTGTGTTTAATGTTATCTATTTTTGGCACGATGTTTGTGGCAATGTGATATAGTATTTTTAATCACTTTTTTGAGTTTTGTCATTGATATTTTACTTGAATTTTTTCTTATTGTCCCTGTTTTATTTCATTTTTATAGATTGAATTGCTATGTTTGTTTTTGATATTAGCATTTTTATATATTTCTTTGAATTTTGAGTTAAATTCAATACTTTAAATTAAAAATTTTCTTGTGTCATTAAAATTTTTTTTGTTGGGTGAGATCCTAGGTGTCAGTATGTTTAGTTTAATTTAACTTGTAAATTAATTTGTTTTGAATAAGCCACTTTGGCAGTAATTATTCATTTTAAGGAACTATTGACTGTAATGACCCTTTTTTTGTCCTATCCTAATCTATTTTTGCCGTGATATTTTTTTAATAACTTTTTGACTTGTTGTTTAATTTTTTATTGTTTTTTAATTACAATGAGCTTGTTTTTTATTTTTTCACGTGTTCAATACTTTGGTTTTGGCTTCTTTGTTGTCCGGTGAGCTGTATTCGGCGCTGTTTTGAATAAGTCACTTTGGCGAGGACTGAGAGAGTTGTTTTAATTACAATGGCCTTTAACATTGTGGTGGGCCATGCCTTATTTTTGATTGATTAACTATCTCTGGATTACGATACCTGCCTTTCTTCAGTTGCTGCTGCTGACCTTGGGAGATTGATTGTTTATTCTTCAGTCTACGCCCTTGGTTCCAGTTATTTTGCCAAGGGACCTCTCTGCCAACTGGTAAGGTGTGATTACCTGTCGGACGGCCGTGTCCGTTGATCGTCTTGCGACGTTAAAGTGATTTTCTTCAGTCTGCGCCCTTGGTTCCAGTTATTTTGCCAAGGGGACCTCTCTTACGTTTGGTAAGGTCTTAGAAATATATATTATTCCCCTCGACCCGTGATTTGAAGGGCTGTGTTAGCCACTTCCACCGTTTACAGCTCACTTAAGGGAAGCAATTTATTTTTTTTTTTATATAAACATTTAGTCTGTAATAAGTTAGGTTATTCTGACTTTTCGACATTCTATTACTTTCAGGGCCCTCTCTTTAAAGTGTAATTGCATAGTCTGTCTTAATTTGGTGTAAGTGTGTTTGTTATTCGATGTTTTCAGTGTGTGGTTGATTTTTGTGTTTATTTAATGTATTTTGTAAGAGGCTCAGTGGTCATTTCTTTCTAAAAATTTGTATTAAATATTAAGGTTTTATTTTCAGTTTTTCTTTATCCTCCTTGATTCCATCTCTGTACACTCTGTTGCGGCCATTCCACCTATTGTGGACTTGGTCGTTTGTGACTTTATTTGTATTTTAAGAGACTTGTGTATGTTTGATGGGCGTGGGCCCATAACAATATTATATATATATATATATATATATATATATATATATATATATATATATATTATATATATATATATATATATTATATATATATATATATTATATATATATATATATATATATATATATATATATATATATATATATATAATATTTATTTATTTATATACACATACATATATATATTATATATATATCACACACACACACATATAAAATGAAACACTGGGTGTAAATCTTCGCTGGTTTTGCCTTTAGTTTTCTAAAACACCCTCAATAGGACCGGTACATACTGGGAGAAATTTAGAATATAATATGCTAGAGTGACAGGGAATTTATGAATAGCCTATATGCCAAAGTTGACGTAGGGTATTTACAACAATACTGACCATAAAGCATAAAACTGTATAATTCTGAGAGAGAGAGAGAGAGAGAGAGAGAGAGAGAGCCAAAATATGCCAAATGCTGATGAGCCAGGGATTATTCAGCATTTCATTCAGGCTAGTCCAGTGTGCACCCTCCAGACTGGGTCATCGTAGTCAACGAGAGAAGAAAACACTTGAAAATAAGGAGGAATACTGGAACTTCTCTGTATTTCCTCAATGTGGGCGCAGCTTTTGGACGAAATACTCAAGAAAGAACGGAAATAAATATGCGTGCTAACTCACGAGAGAAAACGACGACTAGCAAGAAAAAGTAACACGAAGATTAAAATGTATTAAACGATTCTGAGCACCTCCTTCTACATCTAGGATCTATCAAAGAAAACGGTGCTCAAAATACAAAGTTGTGAGGAGTAGTAGCATTAGAAAGAGACGCAGGATTAGGACAGTGGAAGCGGAAGAGGGAAAAGGAGCAGGAAGGAAACATAAAAGCTACATTTTCTATTTATTTCCTCCAAAACTGATGAAAGCAAATGGAGGTCAATAAAAATCTAGTCGTGCAATCAACAACCGATTTGCAATCCGAAACACTCTACGGGGTTCTACCGCCACGCTCCCTTCACTCAAAATCTTGATGGGGATTTGATAAAGGATTCAGGATGCAGGTACGAAAATGTACGAACACTGTTTATTTGCACTACAGGCAGAGATCATATATATACAGACATATACGCATAGAAGTTACGTAAAAACTCTTATGCAAAATAATTATGTGGGAACCCCATCTCCCGCCCTTGGGAGGAGCAATCAGATAAGTGGTTGCCATGGATGAGTGTTGCGGGCCTCGACTCACGTTTGCTAGGGCCATGGGTCTCTCCTGCATGCGTGGGACTAACAATTTCATGCCTATTTGCTGCTAAAAATCGGAAGCAATTACTCTTCTTGCGCAAAGGCTTCAAAAGAAATATAGTATATATATATTATACACACACACACACATATATATATATATATATATATATATATATATATATATATATATATATATATATATATATGTGTGTGTGTGTGTGTGTGTAGAAAAAGGAGACGTTAACTGAACAAGAAAAGCAGAGCGGTCTAAGTAGTACCACTTCAGAACTGAAGATAATAAAATTTCTTACGAGAAAAAACAAAAACAGTTTTACTGATAATAATCAGTATCAACGACATAACATCTGAGCATTGGAGACCACTAGTAAAAATTCTCACAAAACCACACACTCGCGCAAGTACAAGCACGCAAGCAGAGACCTTTATAATGTAAACTCAAAGAAATTGTCGTTGCCAATGACATTTTCTATTTAGCTCTCATGCACTCCGTATTGTTTAGATTTTTGAGGATGAACCGTGAAGCTGTTATTCTTTGTATCTAAAACTTAAGGCAGATTCATCTTGTGGTTCTAAGATCATGAAGTGTGTACTACAAAGTCTAAAGCCAGCCGTTCTTTTTAAGAACGTGAAAAATATGAAACCATCACACACGGACAGTTATACACAAATACAGTCAAGCATATACTCACACACATATACAACCACACAAAAAAAAAAAAATAAGTATATATATATATATATATATATATATATATATGTGTGTGTGTGTGTGTGTGTTGTACTCATGCTTTTCTTTTGTTCAGTTAACATTTCCTCTCTTTCTACTTTATATATATATATATATATATATATATATATATATATATATATATATATATATATATATATATATATATATATATTACTAAAAGGACCTCATTCAAACTGGATGGTATCTAATGGAATTTTTATTCAAAAAATGTACAAGCTTTCTTGGACAAACAGTCCACATTATCAAGTATCCGTACAATGAGGTCCTTTTTAGTAATTCTACTCATGCTGTACAGAACAATTGTGTATGTGATAAAGTTAATATATATATACATACATATATATATATATATATATATATATATATATATATATATATATATATATATATATATACAGTATATATATTTGTGTGTGGTGTTTGTGTGTGTGCACGTGTATATACATAACATTCAGCCATTTCCCCTCAACCGGGTGGCTCCCGAGATAAGAAAATGATGATCATTGCCACATTCTCGTACCCTGCTGAACCGTGGGTGAACCCTCAGTGAGAAAGCCTTCACAGCCCTAGCCACTTCTTACACTAACACTAAAGGGTCATCAGCCGCGCATCAAACCTCCCACACACAATGAACCACTCACCGCTTTCTTGCACATAAACTTCTTGCTTCCTGGATATTGGGACTTCTCCTCTCCGATAACCTTATCACGTCACCTGCCAATCACTTTCTAGGTCTTCCTCCCCTCCTTCCTTCTGATGCTTCTGAATTATATAATCTTTTTACCATCCTATCATGTCACATTCTTTCTTCATATCCAAAGCCTCTCAAAGGACTCTGATCCATCCTTTCTCCCAGACTAAACCGTTTAAAACTCCCATATATCTATATTGCTCATCATTTCAGTTCTTATATCACAAATACTTCATAAACTATTCATCTCTATAACTCCTACATTCTTCCTTTTATTTGCATTTAACATTCACACTTCACTTCCGAATAGGAGAGTTGGTTCAACAATCCAAGTCCTTGAGAAAATTTTTGCACACATCTCGTTACCTTTCTTGCTTTACATACTCTTTGACTAACCTATTCTCTCATCCTAGCACAGTCCGAAATACTTACTCCTACATACCTACAAGAGTGTACTGCCTCCATCCACTTACCGTTCATATAAGTATTTACTGCAGCATCTCCCTGGTTCCCGTTTGTCCTCAAAACCTCACTCTTGCTCATGTTTACTTTCTATTCAAGACCCACTTTCTTATCCAGCAACTTCGCACCTACATCTACTGTCCTTTCTCCATCCTTTCGTGTTACTCCATCCACAAAATTATTAAACAGTAATAGGGACACACCACATCCTTGTCTCAGCCCACATTTTTTACACCAAAAGAGTCCTTCTCCTGACACATACAATAACCTACAGTATGCTTCATTTCCATCATACGAACTATTTCTCGTTCCTAGCAATTTGCCTTCTGTACCATACATCCTCAAACGCCCTCTACATTGCCTCATTATCGACAATACAACAAGCTGTCCAGATCTACGCATGCCTCATAAATCCCTTTCCCTTTATTTTTGCAATCCTCAGATAGTTTCATAACAAACACTTCATTCACACACTCTCTTCTACGTCCAAATCCTCGATATTCTTCCCCTATGGAACCTTCTGTCCTTAATGTTACCTTCCCCGGTAGACTAAGCAAAGTTATGACCCTATAATTGCTACAATCTCCTTTGTCACCTTTACTTTTATACAGGTAACAATTATTCCTCTCACCCGCTTCTCTGAAAACTTTCCTATATACAGACAAACTTTACATATCCTATTCAGCTACTCAACCATACGTTCACTACCATACTAAAGCAACTTACTGTTAATTCTTTAACTCTTGGTGTCTTTCCTTTTCTCAGTCTCTTAATTATCCACCTTACGAGTACATCCTCAACACTTATTTTTGCAAGCATTCTCAAACTTACCTTAATCCTTTCCACTTTTGCTGCATCACCTTTACCTTTCTTCTATCTTCCACATTCGACAAATGCTCAAAATAATCACTCTTTTGATCCAGGACTGCATATTCTTTAACCTTTAAACAGTATCTCTCCATCTGAGTAACTTATTCTAAGATCTATTTGCACCATAACCCACAAACGCTTCCTGCTAACTCCTAAGCCCCATCCCGGAATTCTACACGCTCCTTTCCCCAGGGCGTTCACAACTCTCTTACTAGCATTCTTTTGCCCATGGTAATGGGGCATTACAACCTCAACTCAATAACATTTCTTAGGACAGCAGTGACCAACCAGTATATATATATGTATATATATATATATATATATATATATATATATATATATATATATATATATATATATATATATATATATATATATATGTACTGTACACTCAACAAGGAAAGTGAGGATACAATTTTCGTTAGATTTCATTCATCGAATTTTAATTTTTTTCTTATAGAAAACATAATCTCAGTAAATTTACTCTAGAATATGAAAATACAATGCAAATTATATCATATATGTTAAGTCTGCAAAACAAAAATGTGCAGATACTTAAAAACATCATGCATGTCCTAAGTAATCGGAATTTCTCAGATGACTTCGTTCATAGAGATCTAAAAGATAGTGTGTGGATATCTCGGTGTAGTACTGTTTATCAGAACGGCAATATTTACTCGTTTTCTGTTATGAACCGGCTTATTATTGCATCATCATACGAGGTAATGATAATTTCTTTCATTTTTACACATTCATATATGTATTTCACGGTGTTAAAAGTCAGCTGGAATTAATGGCAGTAAATGTTGTGACAGCTAGGGTAGGTTGACCTAATCTATTTAAATCCACAAGAGCATTCTCTATGATGTGAGGAGCAGCGCGAGACTTCGCCGGGAAAACACAAGTAACTGGATGTTTCTTGACGTTGCCATAGTTTCTCTCTCTCTCTCTCTCTCTCTCTCCATTGCTAAAACATATTATACAAATATAGTATCGCTCAATCTATAAAAGAAAAAAATAATGAAATGAGTAGCTCTACATATAGTCCTAGGCTTACACAACAGCAGACTCTCTCTCTCTCTCTCTCTCTCTCTCATCATAAGACTGCATTCGTTCCTTTATTGTTCCCCACGTTTTTTGTTGGACATTGCTCAAATTTAACTCTTGATTTCATTATGGAAGATCACTTTTCCGATTATGCAAGCATTCCGTTCAGTGTGGTGTCATAAATTCATTTGTGTAAGGTTACTTGGTAGGTTATGTCGAAAAATGTTTATTTTGCTCAGAACTGTCGCTGCAAATTACAACTTGAACAAATACCGTAAAGCTTACTACTGCATTTAAGTATCAATGATTTCAGAATCGTAGAATACGATTGAACGATTTAAAGTTATAGGAAGTCAAGCAAAAAACAAACACAATAAGACTGAAGCTCCTCCCCTTTCTAAAGTTGCCAGATGTCGCATTATTGAGCAATATATGTCCGAAGATTTAAAAAAACTGTATCCTAACTTTCCTTGCCGAGTGTACATATATATGGTAATACATATACTGTATATATGTATATGTATACATGTATGTATGTATATATATATATATATATATATATATATATATATATATATATATATATATATATATATATATATAAAATTTCAGGCTGAGTAGTATCAAGCGAAAGATATGGATTTCCGGAGTTGATTTGAATGGGTCCTTGAACTCATTATGATGGGTAGGTATGTTTTGGATTCAAGGCTGTGAAGGGACAATCGTTTCCAACAGTGTGAAGTAATCGAGACGTTAAGAGGTCATATGGCTATTATAGTGCAAGTATATCTACAGAAAAATAAACTTGAGCAATGGCCTTTCAAAATGGAAGAATTACTGAAAAAGTTGAAAAAGTGTTAAAAGGCACTAAAACAAAACCAGCTGCTAAAAATTTTACACATTGTTGATTTCTGTATTATGATTTTGGTAACTGAATTTTACAACAAAAATGTTTTGTTTTGGAGAATATTTTATGCATAATAAATCATTTTTTACTTGTTTTCATTGTTACCTGTGACCTCATATTACTTTCCTTTGAAAGTTGTATTCTTGAAGCTGTTCAGCCCCTGAACAGTTTTCACAAAAAAAGATAAAAAAACCCTGGTAACTCCTTGTTATTTTCATATGAGGACAAGTGTGAAATTGTTTGATATATTATTATTATTATTATTATTATTATTGTTATTCAGAAGATGAAGCCTATTCACACAGGGACCACTGATTTGAAATTCTAGCTTCCACCGAATATGTATTTATTTGAAAGAAGTAACAGAATGTAATCTGCAACACAGAAAGATTTAAGTTATTAGAAAAGAAAAAAATAAATACACAAATAAAAAAAATAAGTAGATAAAAATGTAAGTAATTTATTAAAATACAAGAATTGTTTTGAAGTTCCAGTTATACAACGTCCTCAGGGATACTGTTCCACAGTCCAATAGTGTGAGGAATAAAAAATCTCTGGAACTGAGAAGTTCGACAGCGAAGCACATTTGCTGCATATTAATGTTGCTGTTCAGCGAATCTGGTCGCTCTTGGCAAGAAAAGGGGATCAGGAATCAAGTGTGAATGTGGTTCTTCATTGGACGGGTGGGTATCGTTCTCAGCTAGCACTCTGCTGGTTCCACGTTCGATTCTCCAACCGGCCAGTGAAGAATTAGAGGAATTTATTTCTGGTGATAGATATTCATTTCTCGTTATAATGTGGTTCGGATTCCACAATAAGCTGTAGGTCCCGTTGCTAGGTAACCAGTTGGTTCTCAGCCACGTAAAATAAATCTAATCCTTCGGGCCAGCCCTAGGAGAGCTGTTAATCAGCTCAGTGGTCTGGTTAAACTAAGGTATATATACTTACTTTTTCAAGTGTGAATGTGGAAGGCCTCTGTAAAAATACATCTTCTGAAATCCTGACAAACAAGAGACCGTCATAACTGCTAATGCTAGGAAACAGAAACCTGCCATCACGAACCACTCTCTCTAAAAGAGATATACTTCTAACAGAAACAGGCATCCACACCGGAGAACAGGGAAGGTCAAATGACATGAAACCGGTTGCACTGATTTTCTCACTGTTATAAATATATAAGGCTTTATGCACGATACACGATACCTAACTTCCGTGGGGCATTTGCTGACACTTTCATTAGATGTTTCTCAAAAGTAAGATGTGAGTCAAAAGTTACACCTAGAATAGTTAAAAGCTTCAGGCTCGTTCAGCAGAGTCCCATCCACCTGAAGTGGAGGATGGGGTGGGAAATCTGTACGAGATCTGCTAATCAATAGTGTCTTCGTTTTACTGGAGTGCAGCCTCATACCACACCAACTACACCATTCACTAATCCGCTCCATGCCACCATTGAGATTTAGCTTAACTTCATTTCCCATAAGTGGAGACTTTACTACACCCACAAGTGTTGCATCATCGGCGTACTGAACAATCTTGTTTTCCAGTTCAACAACGATATTTCTTGTATACACTAAAAATAACAGTGGACTAAGAACACTATATATATATATATATATATATATATATATATATATATATATATATATATATATATATATATATATATGTATGTATGTATGTATGTATGTGTGTGTGTGTGTGTGTGTATATATATGTATATACTGTATATATATTTATTTTTGATATGTATGTTTTATTTCTATGATCTTATAATCTTGTCCCAGGGGTTATGGATGACACGATATTATTAATTAAAAATAATTGTTATTGATGGCAACAACAACCAGGCGTGGTATGGTGGAAAAGTTAAATTTACTCAATCAGTTTTGTAGCTCTCATGGAATGAAAATAAATAGTAGTAAGACTAAATTTTTTGTGATAAATGGCAATGGACGCGATGAGGAGCCAATGGTTGTAGGGAGTATTGTTGTTGATCCCTGCGAGCAATATGTATATTTAGGATGTATTTTTACTGCTGATGGCTCTATATCATCATCAGTGAAAGCAGAAGCACAATCTAGAATGTGTCATGTTCTTAAAATTTATTTCATTCTTAAATAAAAATAATGATGTTCCTTTTTATATTAAGAAAAGGGTTTTCATTCGGCTTTGTTACCAGCATTAATGTATGGAAATGAATCTTGGATTAACGTTGATTTGAGACCCATGGAAAAATTATATTTATGGTGCATAAAGCAACTGTTAGGTGTAAGGAAAACCACTACAAGTTCTCTTTGCTTGGTCGAACTCGGTCTTGTTGATTTTCGTTCACTGGTCAGGTCAAAGCAGAGACAGTTTTTCGCTAAAACTTGGGTGGAGCGTGGTACAATGGGAGACGATCCACTGGGCCATATAATTAATCTAATTTTGGAATTTAATACCCCTACCTCACGTTATATAAGAGACTTGTTAGATAATGATATTGACGATGTAATGCAAGCATCTGAAAGATTGAAACATGAAGTAACTACCTCAAACTCTGGTAGATTAACTTTCTATAAAAACATCAATTCAGAATTTAACGTTCATGACATTTATAGTAAAAAAACCAATGTACATGAGTTGGAGAGAATGGAGTGGACAAGATTAAGACTGAGTTCCCATTCTCTTGCTATTGAGGTTGGCCGTTGGAACAGAAGAGGAGGGCCGGTTACCTGTAGAGGAGAGGTTGTGTGTGTGTGTGGCCAAACACAAACTGAGCAACATGTAATCGAAGCATGCCCCAGGACCTACCAGATTCGGACCCAGTATGATATCTCATCAATGAGCGACTTGATGATAGAAAGATCAGACTGTGCAAATGTTTGTCATATCCAAGCTTAATGTTGAAGGTTTTCAAATAAGAAGATGCACACTCTCTCATTGTGCCTCGCCCAGCTGACTTCATTTTGTTACAATTTTAATGCATTTCCAGTCTAATCTGAATGTGTGATGTTTATTAGTCTATTGTATATTAGTGTTGCTATGTGATATGGAATTGGATATTCTAAACAGCTCTCGATATGATCTCTTTTGTGTTATTTAAAAAATTAATATTAATTATTGTTGCCATTTGTTTTGAATACAGTTCTTTTTAATTTTCTTTTTCCTTTTTAGGAAATGTAATTTGTGAAATGAGTTTATGTATTTGGACCGTTGTGTAATTTCATAATATTGTATTTGATGTTTCTGTGGAGAATGGTCAATAAAATATCTATGTATGTATGTATGTATGTATGTATGTATGTATGTATGTATGTATGTATGTATATGTCTACATCATACATATTTTATTCTACGCCCACGTTTCAAAGCGTAAGTTCATCATCAGGGCTAAAACAGAAATTAAAGAACTTAATAATCAATACAAAAGAATGATTCAAGCAACTTAAATTACGTCAAATTTAACAGTCCAGAACAGAAACATAAATAATGTAGTGAACCAGCCTACTGCCTCAATATACCAACACTGCGTGATCCAGAAAAGCACAATCAAAACGAACAACTTCTTCTCAAGAGATAACAAGAGGTGAAGTCTTGCCATTTAATGCTAGATTTAGTAGAATAGTTTGTGATCTTAGTGTATGGAGGGAACTTTCATCAGCTGCCTGTACTATTATTTCGAAATTATCAAAGGAAATAGCTGATTTGCATTTGTTTATGTGTTACTCCTCCGCACTTTAAGAATCCTCCAAGTGGAAGCAAGATAAGTTCCAGGATTACATATGTTCACCTCTAAAGATCGCATAAGACTAGGGACAGTGTCTTTTCTCTGAAAAGCGAGGCATTGTTCTTATATTCCTAAAAACAAGTTTTGGGTTAAGACAGCAAACAGGTTTAAGATAGTACAAATGTTTGTTAAAAATCTGAGTTTAAGTAGTAAAAAACCAGTCTTCAGCCGTACGTGAAACTATACGTCACCTCCTTTTCGTCATCCTTTAAGTGCGTGCGCGTGTTCGAGCACGTTTCTTACAAGTCCAGGTGTTATGCCTAGATATAAAAATACCTGAAGGGGGATCCTCCCTTATCCACGGGGAGAGAGCGAGTGCCCCAGTCTTGATTTTCTTGAAGAAAGAGAAGAAGCAGTGACGTGTAGGGAAAGTGGTAATTCTGGTTCCAATGAAGACTTTACTATTGTGATAGTTCTCAGTTCCATTACTCTTTCTCGAGTTACTGCGGGTTTTCAGAGGGGAAACTAGTCATTTCCAGTAAAAGTCTTGAAAGTATAGTTCGTTTACGTTTTATTTCTTCGTGTTTTCCATTTGGGTATTCTATTCCCTGGAAGCTTGTTTAGCAAATTACCGAGTAATGTCTTTGAGTCTTGTCTCATTAGAATATGGGCACATTTTGAGCATTACTAATAACAATGATGCACCTTCCTGAAAATAAAAAGATAACCCTCCAGGAAACTATACATCGTCAAGCGCCTTCAGTAAGAGTAACCTATCACAATTGCAGTGCCTGAAAAGATTAGTTTAATGGTACAATCAAAACAGCCCTGAAACTGAACGGCTTCCTTATGCACCACTGCTTGCAACTTGGTCATCGCTGCATGATCGAATGATTTTATTGCAAAGAATATCCAGGCTCTCTTTCTTATGCAGCAAAATAAACCAGGACAGCTTTTGTGGGATCACTGCACCTCCTGACGAGACAGATTTGGAATCGTTTCCTGGTCGCCTGAACGCCCACAACTGCCCATTCACTTTTCCTTGGGAAGAGGTCCCCTAATAAGAAAGTTTTACTGGCTGTGCACCTCGCTCAAAGATGATCTAAAGGTAACTACAACAGAAGATACCGAATTTTCATTGTCCTACAATCGAAGCTGTGCAACCGAATCAAGTTCGTCCTGACATCTAGCAACAATCCTTGCAATTACTTCTCGTTAGTATTCAATAAACATCCCGCCAGGGATCTGTTAGTTGGTAAACCTTTTACACTGTAGTGCCTAAGGCCTCGGCCTGCCAAGGTGGGCTACCGCCAAATAACGGGGTTATGGCTGCCTGTCACACATGCCTGATTTCTCTAGATGACTCGTCGGAAGTACTAATACGGATAATTCATAACAGATGTTTATTCACTGTCTGCGTTGAATCTCATTCTGCATTGTGGGCTACGGCTGGATACCTTCATCTTTATTCAGGTTAGTTAGTCCAGTTGCGTGCTGGAAATTTCAATTGCATACGTTAGACTTAAAGGTTCAACCGGCAGTAACTACAGAATAACGTTAAGGTTAAAGATCTGTGGCTATTCTGTATTTGGAGCAAGAGAGAGAAATCTGAGCAGAACTATCAATTTTTTTTACTATTCCATTTCCTTAAAAGAGGGGTGTCACTAACAGATAGTGCACACGAGAATGTAATTCTACATATTATTTTTAAACTTAGCTCGTCACCTAACCTGTCAAACGGCTTTTGATAGTTTACAGCATTTCGTAGTATAGTGTTCATTTCTTATATCACTTTTAGCATGAGTAAAATGAATGATCGGCGGTCATCTCCATTACCTTTATTCATTCTTTTTGATATTCAATTTTACTCTATGGAGATGACAAAAATCAACTGGGACAAACCAACATATGGGCAGGTAGTAATAAGTGATATTGTATATCAAGTTTAAACCACGGAAGACCGAAGAATTCCTGGAAAAAGCCGAGGATTTTTCCCGGCTCTAAAATATTGACGGTGACGGTGAAATTCCGTGACAAAATACTGGAATATTTGTATGAAATTAGGAGAAATTCTTTTATAATCTAGATATGTACACGCGGCATAAACTAAGCCATAAATATAGCTTAAAGGTTATCATAATGTATTTCCCCCCCCCCTCTCTCTCTCTCTCTCTCTCTCTCTCTCTCTATATATATATATATATATATATATATATATATATATATATATATATATATATATATATATATATATATATATATATATATATATATATATGTAGGCTATATATATATATATATATATATATATATATATATATATATATATATATATATATATATATATATATATATATATATATATATAAAGATAGATAGATAGATAGATATAATATTCACACAAGGAAAAAGAAAACCAAGGGAAAGGAATTCTAAGGGGAGGTGGGGAAGGGGCGGAGGGAGGAGGAAGGTTGGGGGGTGTTTGGCTGGGACTGAGAGTGATAGGGTTGAGTATTAAGTAATGCAAATGGTCCCTCTCACCAACAAAACTTTACGTCATCATAAAGATTAATGAGAAGACCGCAAGTCCCATTCTATGACAATAAAAGGCAAACCAGTGATGGGAAAGCGTGACACTTTCGTTTATTTATCTACGCCTAACAAAAAAACGGCCCAGCGCGCGCGTGGGTAATAACCGCAGTGTAATGCCTTTATGACTACGTTCCAACGGTCATAAAAGACGGGAAGAGGCGTTTCTTGATTCCGTTCGTTTTAGTTTATTATATAATTACAATGATATATATATACATATATATATATATATATATATATATATATATATATATATATATATATATATATATATATATATATATATATATATATATATATACACATATATATATATATGTATTTGCATATATATATATATATATATACACACATGCATATAGATATGTATTTGCATATATATATATATATATATATATATATATATATATATATATATTATATATATATATATTTATGTTTTTCCTGGCAATCTAGTTTGAAATATTCTCTGTGCGACAGGTAGCAACAATTTCAGATAATTTAGCCTTGTGATCCCGACTTTGTGGGGGCCAGGGAAACATAAAACAAGACGAAAAGGGGGAATTTCATATGAGCGTAAGGCTCTTACTACTGAGGGAAATATTACGTAAACACGTGGGCAAACTTGCAGGAGTGTATTTACATAAATAACATTATTACGGGAAAGAGGAATACAAGTAGATTATTGATCCTGAAGGGGATTCCTACGGGATGGATGAAACTGGCCGGATTCCAGACACAGTCCAATAGGAATCCACGATATAGGGTCCCTCTGAAATGGGAGATAGGCACATTAGACGCCAGTACTGAAAATAGACAAAAGAATAATGAATTCGAAGCTGCACTGAGGGTGCCAAGGGGCTTCGATGAATTAATAATGGCTTAGCACTGCCGACACTCGAGGAGCACGGACATTTGACAAGAGATTCGGTGATTACTGGCACTCAAATTAAATAAATGTTACGAGGAAATGCGTGACTAAATGGATGTCTTTACAGAGCACATTACCGTAAGGCAGATTTGGTTCCAGCGCAGAAAGCGGTCCGTGGATGACTTGCGATTTCCGAGTGCGAGTTTTCTTCCACATGGTAAGATGCAGGGGCTTCAGTAAAGGGCAAGGCGATGGGAACATCACAAAATGCCAAGCAAATTGAGTGGGTCATCAGTCAGGCCAGCATCGAAGGGAACACGTGGTTGGCAGCCGAAGTGCACAGAGGAAAAGTATACTTTAAAGGCCACGTGGTTAGGAGCCAAGGGCATCGCTGGGCCAGGGCATGGCAGTGGTTTGGGGACTTCTTCACACCCTCTCGTCCAGCGCACGTCTGAGACAAAGCCTTGGTCTGGTTTTTCGCTTTTATCTCTCCAACACATAGGGCATTCCAGTCATGTTCAGCTGGTCTGAAAAGAAACAGCCAGACAGATTCACTTTTGCCTCGGAAAGGGATTATCTACTTAAAGGGAGTGGCCTACAATCAGTTTTAATCCCTTGTATTCTGACCGTGCGAAATATCGATCGGCAGACAGTAAATGAAAAAAAAAAAAAAAAAAAAATTAAGAAGCAATTTTTACTAATTATAATATTATATAATATATATATATATATATATATATATATATATATATATATATATAATATAACGTGTATATATATACATATATATATAAGTCCCTCAACCCACCCAAAATAGGAACGAATTGGTCCACACACAACTTTTCAAGAGGGATTCAGTGCAGTTTACAAGGCTATTACCTTCCAGGCCAAAATTTCAATTTAATGATCTTCCTACTTGGAATTATGAATCCATGAACCTGCAAAATTTTTCTTAAAAAATAATGAATTCTACTTAATCCATTGCACGTATACAAACACATGTCATATATACAAATGCAGCTTTACATATTCTAGCTACAGTGAAGAACCGAGTGGCGAAATTTTACAATGTTGGAGGCTATGACATTTACATATGTGTACTATATATATATATATATATATATATATATATATATATATATATATATATATATATATATATATGTGTGTGTGTGTGTGTGATATATGTATATATATATATATATATATATATATATATATATATATATATATATATATATATATATATATATATATATATATATATATATATCTATATATACATTGTTATATTCTGAGGCCAGTTGGAAGAATGAAATTAGATTTTTTGTCAACTGCTTAAGGGCCAACACCTAGCACTCAAAATATAAGAAATAAATATAATGAATAGACTGACTTACCTTGATATCACATCTAAGTAACCAGAGAAGTGGAGGTCGCCTTTAAAACCAGTCTATAACTTTAAACTGAATTTATTTACAAACGGAGCAATCAGGAAATTAATATGAAAGGGTTGACTGAGCAGCAAACAAGCACATACAGTGTGCAATAACAGCTAGACAATGCGTAGCAAATAACTGAATCTGAAAGGGCTACAGCCCTGAAATAGTTTGACACGCAAATGAAACTGTTGTTAAGACTGGTTGAATGATTTTGGGTAGTTAGCGCAATGGAATTTGCAAAGGGGGAACTGTGTCCAGCCCCCTGGACTGGTGAATATCAGAAGACTCTTGCATGTAGCAAGATGGCAGTTAAACGTCTAAGGGTATCTGGCTCACAAGGGCAGGGACAGACCACTCGAAGAGCCAGATAACAGGATTCTGGGAGAGAATTCCAGGTTAGTATTCAAATCTAATGACTTTCTCTCACATGAAATTACTTATGCACAATGGAGGAATTTATCAATGAGATTTAATTAGCACATGGTAACACTATGGTGGGAATGCTGTAATTATTATCACTGAACTAATTTAATTTGAGCTTGGGACAAGTCATGAGGGCCAAATGTGCGTGCTAGGCTGTGGGAAGCAAAGGGGCTTTGTTTTAGGAGAATGGAGAGTTGGAAATACTGAAAATGGAGAAATTCACGAGAAGAGAAAGATTACTGGTGGTAAATTGATACTTCAGACATACCTTATTGCATCTGTGCATGGACCTCGCTTGCAAAAGACAAATTTCGGCCGCAGACATCTGAAGCCTTGCCAGTGTGAATAGCAGCAGGACCGCACTAACGATGTCCACACTTGGTCCCGCTGGAAGAGTGTGTGTGTCCAGGCAGGGCATGATGCGTCTCCCACATGGTTTCAAGCGTGGGGCCCCAGTACATCAGTCAATCTGAAAAGCAATTTCAGCCAGCAGAAAGGTCAAATGGAAATAGGTCTTATGGCTAAGGCTACTAGGGTCAGCACAGCAGCCCAATTATGGTCCTAGCTAGCCCTTCTGTCCCTAACGGCTTTCTCCCCCCCCAATATCATACAATGCTGGGGCTAAGAGGTTGGCATGGTCCCCCAAAATATATACATATATACTGTATGTATATATGATGTTTGTATATATTATTTCCGAGGGGGATATTAAAGGACGTTTGTAGCTTAATGCTTGTATCAATCACCCTGATGTGATAAAGTCTCCTATATATATATATATATATATATATATATATATATATATATATATATATATATATATATATATATATACAATTAAATATTGATTATATATATATATATATATATATAACAGGTATATATATGACTAATATATAAGTTCACATTTCCCTTAGGACTCCTCCAGCCGCCATTAAATTTGATTTCTAAATAACAGGCTGAAAGGGACAAATTTTCTAAATATGAAATATATATATATATATATATATATATATATATATATATATATATATATATATATATATATATATATAAATTATATATAGGGTTTCAAAATTAGAAGCCCCCCCCTCTACA
>NC_089753.1:5944955-5972455 GCF_040412425.1 Macrobrachium rosenbergii | reverse complement strand
GGCATAGCTAGATGGGAACAGTGTTTATCATATGAGGGTCTACCTCGAGAGAGAGATGAACCCCTGTCCTAACAACTAAGTTTCTGTGTCAACCCTAAATCCTACCTCCTTACTCCATGTAGTGTTGGCCTAACTGGTACCCCTACTCAATAAAAATATTTTCTGACTTATTAATGAAAGTGATAAGGTGGCATAGAAAACCGTAAAAGCCTCTCCTTTAAGCAGACATTCCACTCCCTTTTGGGTGTGAAGGTCTGCACTAGCGAGCCGCTGGTATCGATTACGTTAGTTATCTCCCCCTAATAAGTGCTTGCTCATGCAAATGAGAATAGTCTAAGATGATATAATCCTAACTTATCCCAGGAGGAGGAGTTAGCTTACTAGCTTAACTTAATCTAATATCCATAGCACTTGAGTAATGGGTGTCTATGTTTATTTAAAGGTACTGTCTGTGGAATAAAATGAACTGGCAATACTACTGACTCAAGGTCACAAATTAGCTAACTGAATTAACACAGAACTAAGCTAACTCAGCACCAAAATGATAACTAGCTACATGCAGAGAAGACTGTCATTTAAATTAAAAAGAAGTCGTTTAATCTATGACTTAATGTACATTTAATAATACAGTCTATCAGTATGAGAATATTGAAATAAACATGAGTTAGTTACTCAATGATATATGCTACAAAATAAAATATAATGCAACAAAATGTAGCATAAAAGGCAGCAAAATGCCAAGATGGCTAGGCTATGTCTTTCAGTTTGTTGGGCTAAAGAACAGACTTAGCTGAGTACAAAATAAATTTTCTCAATACAACAATACTGATTAAGGTAGGAGATAACCCCAGACATCCTTTCTGGATCAGGGGCTAGGATTGCTCTATTAAGATGAGGCACTGTTACAGCCATATGATATGAGTGCCATGAGAGCTCAGTGGCTGTGGTCAGTACAAGAACTGGGATCTTATGGCCAGGTGTAACATATACAGGGCACTGGGCCAAGGCACCAGGGCCAGGAGAGCACCTATGCCCTGTCAGTATTTGCATTGTAGGTGCTTGACCTTCCAGCTGTAGCACTGGAGGCTGAGCCCCTTGATGCAGGTAGCCTTCCCGTTACTTCTTTTGGGAAGCACTGGGTTTGTGGTTGCGGAGATAAGCCAACGGCATTTCCTCAAGAGAATGGCGTGCTTCATTGTGGTTAGATTTTTCTCAGGATCAACTGTGGGAACGAGTACTGGATTTATTGACGGTCCTGACTCTTCTATTTTGCCCTTAGGCTTGGATATCTCAGAGGGAACAGGTGGGGCCGATTCTCGGGAAGGCTCAAGAGTGCCTTTAGAGTCTAAGCAGGGAGTGGCACTGGAGGCTATGTTACCAGATGGAGAGGGCACTATGCTAGCCTCTGCTTTGGCTACTGCAACAACCTCAACAGCAGCAGTGCCAACAGTGGGGTCTAAAGTAGAGCCACCCACTCAGCTGCCGCGACAACCAGAGCAAGGGTGGTGCCAAAAATCTCTGCCACCTGCCGTTGTAGTTCTGGGATCTCTGCGATCACCTTAGGTGTTAGTCCATCATCCGCCAGAGTCTTATCTCCTGGGGACTGGGAAGAAGAGGAAGAGTTCGTTACGGGTACAGGAGGTTCACATATTGTAGGGCGTGCTCTGGCACTGTCATTAAGGCAGGCTTAGGCACAGGAGTTAAAGTAGGGAACGGCTTGGTATCCATGATGGACGGAATACTGCCCTGATTAGCGCATTCAATTGGCACTGGCAATGTCTCGACAGCAGGGCAGGAAGAATTATCTGCTCCTGATTGAGGCTGCAAAGGAGCTGGATCTCCAGCGGGGAGATTTGAGGAGGGTTTAGGGTCCAGCTCTGCAGTAGGCCCAGGTCTTGGCACAGGCTCTTCACCCAGCCACAGCATACCGATCCAGCTGGAAGCTATTTTATCTGCCTTGTCATAATGCCAGAGTGTACTGATGCTGAAATCTATTCCAGACAGCTCTGGGGCAGGTGCAAACTCTGGCACTTTCTCAGGCTCTGGCATGTAGATCAAGCTGCCTATACCTAGGTTATCTGACAGTGGGTCTGGAGGAGGGCCCAGATCGGGCTCAGGAAAGAGGCGAGACTTAAGGGTCTGTCCTATGAGTAGATTGTAGTCTTCGGGAAGGAATCAGCTACCCCAAAGGTACTAATTCTACTTTGTTGGGGTGTGGTCACCCTCAATCGGACAGCTGGGAGGTTCGTCCTGCATCCATCTACACCCTCATAAGTTATGGTTCTCTTAGGATGGAGGACGACCTGAGCTGGTACCTGGTCTTCCCGTATGAGGGATATTGTGTTGAAGGGGTCATGGCAGGCAAGGACCAGTCGACCTCCATCATAACCTCTGGGAGATGCCACAATGATCGGCCCCTCAACTGGAGGTCCTAGCAGAAGGGTTCCCCCTTCAGATGGGTGCCAGGGGCGTCTGTCAAGCCAACGACCCATCCACTTTTTTTACACAGGCCCATAACGGAACTCCAGTATGGCCTGACCTCTGTTCTATCTTCATTTAGGCAGCGACTGCCTCCTCATAGGTGGCCATTTTGGCTGAGTTGCTAGAGTTTGGATATTTGCAACTATTCTAGATGGTTAGCAGTGCAAGAGCAGCACTGCATGGAAAGGCATTGCCTCTAGGCTGTGCATTATAGGCACGTGAATGAATAATTTGTGGCCATGCAAACAATGGCATGGAATGGAAATGGCCTTATGAACTGGGCACACTGTAATGGAAACAAAATAAGAAAGCGGGCCAGCATAATGCTCCACTGTAATAAGAGTGCCCCTATGGTAAGGAAGACACTAATAAAATTCGAGGATTAACACAATGCACGGGTCATAGCCTACAATCCAGAAGTATGGGTATCTGGAACACAATGCATGGGTCAAAGCCTACAAATGCCAAGGTATAATTATTGTAACATGCAGCACAGGTCAAAGCCTACAAATGCAAGAGTGTGATGATTGTAACACAATGCACAGGTCAAAGCCTACAATTGCAAAGGTATGATTATTTGGACTCATGGCATGGGTCAAAGCCTACAATGCAAAGGTGTGATTACTGCAACAGAAAGCATGGGTCGAAGCCTACAATGCAAAGGTATGATTATTTGGACTCAAGGCACGTAGGGGACGAGGGCACATACGTAAATTTGTGTATAAACACAGGAAATGCTTAACTTGCCCACAGACACAAAGGTAACACCGAGTAGAGGTGCTGTTCAGTTAGAACAGTGTGAAATTAATCAAATAACTATTCAGTGGAACAATGACACGAGAATAAAGAATGTGGGCAACACACAAAAAAAAGGAAAATAAAATTAGCACAATAAGTGCAATGGTAATTAAGTACACACTACGAATAAGTTTGTAAAGTTCCCAATTGGGATATATGTGACACTGGAAAATCCCGGTAAAATGACTGCCTAGTATGTTAAATGAGTTTACTTTACTCAAAGCAATAATTAGATTCACTTGTCCAAGGTGTAGCGCACTTGTAGGACAAGTGGCGTTATAAAAGACGTGATTCCAGAGATTAATATTTGACATGTAAATTCAGGTTTGCTGACTCAAAGTACTCGATTATTGTAAAGGTGATGGTTGTATTTGAATCAACTCATATAGCCAAGCTTAATGATATGCTCACAACAATGATGGGTAACAAGGAATAACTTGAGGAAAATATCTCTCTCAAATTAAATAAACAAAATGTAACTTTAGAATGAGTAATTATAGATTGCTTTCCTTACAACAGGAGTCGCTACTTTTGTAAATAAAAGGTAATAGCAAAGCTAATGTAAGGTGCCAAAATTTCTCTTGCATCACAGTTAAAGAAGTAGCAGTGATTGAATGCTTTCAGAAAAGTGGATACATGAACAACACTCGCTTAAAAAAATTTATAAATTTGCAGAAATTTTTTGGCAGCTACAAACACACGCTAGTGGTCAGCTAACTGACTGAGTGAGAGACAGCCATTATATTTAACAACACACAACACATGTGGTGCTCTCTTTAATTACTTGATACAAAAGGAAATACAGGAATCTTTTCTGATAGAATGATGAACGAATGTATGTAGAAGTTGAATAACACTTGAAAACAAATAATTACTCTACCAGACTAGGAATTTTCTTAAACAAAGCTGGGTGGAGGTTGCTTCATGGGTGTCGGTGGGTGGAGCTAAGAGTAAGAGTTATGTCTGAATGCTGTGTCTGGGTAGGTTGGTAGGCAGTTGCCAACATGGCAATTCCTGTCCTAACCTCATGGTTCTGAAATTTCTGGTTCCAGATTGCATTTGGGAGAATTAATGTTACAGGTTCGTATCAATTCTACGAGTCTGTCTAGCAGGAAGTTATTTGCTAATTAACTCTAAGAGATGCTGTCTGATGTCATCAATGTTACGGATTTCCGAGGGGTGATCAAAATGGCCTTGCAATAAAACCCCAGAAGACAGTAAACAGAAAAAAAGAGCAAACAATAAGTGGTAGGTCGCCAAGTGAAGATTCTGCTTCTTAATACTACTGTATTTACACAAGCATAATGGTAGATTAAAGGTGACAGATCCCACTAAAATGTAAATTACAGTAAATCACTGAATTGGAGATTAGCACAAATCAAGTTGTACATAAATGGACCATATACAGAAAGTCGTTAAATTCAGCAATGCAGTTATGTCAGCCCGGGTAGGGCGGATTCCTCTGGCAACACTCGGTAATTTGCTTCTTTGTGAGGCTTGGACAGAAGATTCTCCAGGTGATGTAGATCTGAACTATCTTGTGGCGACATGTGGTTCAAAGGTGAAAGTCCTCCAAGTGTGTGGGAAAATGAGTGCCTGCCTAACACAATGCTCGATACTCAAATGGGCAGAGCCTTCGTCTGACCAAAACAGACTAACTGACGATCTCTGTCGACTTTCCCCTTTTAAGGCAGCGAATGTGCTTGGGGCCTGCATACCTGCAGATTAGAGGGAAAGATTCTTCGCTAATAAATCGAAAAAGATAGCTGGGGTTAATTAGCTTTGGGGCTTAGCTAGAAGGGAACAGTGACTGTCATCTGGGGGTCTCCCTCGAGAGAAATAAACGCCCGTTCTAATGACTAAGTTTCTGTGCCAAACCTAAAGCCTACCTCTCCTCACTTCACAAACTGCAGACCTAACTGGTACCCCTACTCAGTAAGAATATTTTCTGACTTATTAAAGAAATAAGCGGTACGGCAGCGTAGCAAACGTTATCTATCTATCTATCTATCTATCTATCTATCTATCTATCTATCTATCTATCTATCTATATATATATATATATATATATATATATATATATATATATATATATATATATATATATATATATATATAGTATTTTCATTCCTCCTCTTAGCCAGCCAAATAATAATTCAATTTCTGACAAAAACACTTCTCAGTTAACTGGTAGGCTAGATTTACTGGCGGGAAAGAAGGGTAGCGGCCTATTTTGAACTCAGGTAGGACAATAACACCCCCTTTGACCCCCCCAATCATGTGTTCAGTAACTGATGCCCGTCTGTTGGTGCATAAAGGCGAAGCCAGGCTGTCAGGTAGACTAGGAAATTAACCTTCAAGTACCTAACCCTAAGACCTATTCTCCTACACCCTTTTTTGCTGGCTGTGTGACTATTTTGCAGATGACTGACCTCCGCCGATGGAAGCAAGCACCACCAGAGGAGCATCTCGCCTGTCATAAACAAGGCATTCGGAACCCAGACTGTGACACGGAAAGTTGCATCCCTCTCCACTCCTTTTTTCTCTCCTGGAGAGGCTAAGAAGCAACGGACGGCCAATCCTACATGTTGAGCACTCACATCCACAGGCTTCAAGGTATGTCAGAAGCAATTAGTCCTCTAGCCAGTCCTTTTCCTCTCAGTGAATTTCTCTCTTTTTATTTTTTCGAATTTTCACTTTTCATTCTCCAAACCAAACCTTTGTTAAGGACCTACCGCCAAAGCAGCCCAAAATTCGCCCCACGACTTGTCCTAAACTACATCTAGTTCAATTCAATGATCAGCAGTAGATTACTCCCTCCATAGTGTTACTACGGGCTAATTAAATTTAATTAATCAACTCCTCCATGGTGCATTGTTTAGCTTAGTGTGAGAGATATTCCTTTGTGTGGAATGCTAATCCAGGATTCTCTTCCAGGGTCCTCGCTACTATCCTGCTCAGTCGACCCAGCCTTGTGAACTCAAATCATCTTAAAAGTACTGCCATTTCCAATAAACGCAAGAATTCCCTGGTACACAGTCCGGGGAGCAATAACCTGTTCCCCCTTTTTGTTGCACACAAGAGAGCCTGAGCATTCAAGACAAATTTACCTTGTCATATGCAGGGATTTATTATGCATTGCCAAATTGCATTTTTTTATTATTTGAGTTTACCTGCTGTATCATCAGCCTTTCAGATCACCTCCTTGATTGCTTCTTCTGTAAATAAATTCAATTTGGCATAATTTGCTAATCATTTCCCATGGCGACCTTCCAATCACTAATTAACTAATGGTAATATCAAGGTAAGTTGTCCATTTTCCCCTTCATTTTGTAACAGGTTGGTATTCTTTGTTGGTCTATTAAGGCAGCAACTAAATAAAAACCCCTTGCATCCTCAACGAGACCCAATCTGTAAATAAATATATATATATATATATATATATATATATAACAATATATATATATATATAAGTCCTTCAAAAGAAGGCATCATGCTTACCCCATACAAAAAAATGGGAAAAAAGCACGTTAAAAGAAGAAGAAGAAGAAGATATATATATATATATATATATATATATATATATATATATATATATATACATATAATATATATATATATATATATATATATATATATATATATATATATATATATATATATATAAAGTAATAAGCAAAGCAAAATAAGAGTTTGTCAGTCCTATCTCAAAAAGTATCTTTGGCCATTTGTCTCTCGTCTAATACTTTTCGATAATAAGATTTTAATAAAATGTTAATACTGTACTATTTAACATCGCGAAAGCTTGACGTACACTATAATATATATAGTATATAATTTCACTTGTACAGTGCTATTTTCATTTTATGTAAATAAATACAAATAGACTTTTGTATGGTTAATGTTTATAACATGAAAAATAAAATGAACTTCCTATCTAGCTATTGTGCTGAAAATGTAGGAAATTATTACTGTTGTTAAGAACAGCCAAGTAGAACAACAAAAATGCTATCAATTTGCTAAGAAAGTTTCCACAGAATAAAATGCCAGCATTTGGAGATAAGAAGGAAAATGTAATACGACTCTAACTAAAAATCAGGAAAATGAAAAGTAATGAAATACAACAATTATAACAAGTGAACACACAGAAGAGATAAAGGTCATATCATTATTAAACCAAGGACTGCGAACCTAACGTCAGACAGGCTTTTATAAGTCAATCACTGTTGCCAAACAACAGTGATTTCTGGCTATTTCGTTGGTGTAAATTCACTCTTGAATATTTGCAGTATGAATATCTGGAAATAAAATCCTTCATTTTAATATCCAAGTGACATTACGATACAAGAGTCGAATACTTAGGATGGACGATATAAATAATAGACTACAGCAATGATAATTACTACAACTATTATTATTACTAATAATAATAATCCTTCCCGCATGAAAATAAATGCATATATATGACAAAGGCAAAATATTGTTTTCTTCGGTTTCTGCCCAATGCCCCGGGCCCCTTTATCTTCTGAATGAGAGACTGCGAATGACATTTTATGAAAAGTAAAGATACAACAGTATACCTACTTCATACATTCAATGTTGCATTTCACTCCTCCCAGACCCTTCTCATAATAGGTGGAAATATATATATATATATATATATATATATATATATATATATATATATATATATATATATATATATATATATATGTGTGTGTGTGTGTGTGTGTGTATATATGTGTATGAATTAAGTGACGGTCGTTTCGCATAACAACATACAACAAAATGATCAATGATTGCTGAACTGCAAAAATCTTTTTAGCAAAAAGCTTTCATAACAGTAGCTTCCTCATATCTTTTTCACCAATCCATTATCCTCCCTCCTTTCCACATGACCAAACCATCTTCAAACACAAATCAGTATTTTCATCGCAGCTGCCCTTTTGCCACTAGGTATCACAGTGTTTCCCAACCCTTAAAATCTTTGGCACCACATACACTGTGCAGACAGTTCATTTCAATAGATTCAGTGTTTTTTTTTTTTCCACTCACATTCAACATCCACAGTTCACTTCCATGCTGGCGAGTTGGCTCAAGGATCCTTTTATGCATTCCTACCTTGGCTTCCATAAACACACCCAGTGCCTGCCAAATCATTTACCCTCACCAAGCTGCTTCTTTTGCCTCACGCAGACTCTGTGACTCATCCATTCACTTTTCCCATCAGCCGTTTCACTTATTTTCAAACGCCTGCATGAATCAACTGCTTCCATTCCTCCCCACCTACAGTTTTTAATGTTTAATTTCCCTGGCTGAATGCAAATCAGGATTTATAAAGGAAACTCTGAATCAAGTACATCTTCACTCAGTATTCAAATCATTCTCCATACAGAAGTTTTGACTAATCTTTGGTCCTTGACCTCTCTCTCTCTCTCTCTCTCTCTCTCTCTCTCTCTCTCTCTCTCTCTCTCTCTCTCTCTCATCTTCTTTATTCTATTACTATGAAAATCTCCAGAAAGATGAGACAGGATTACCTGTGATTTGTCTGTGTTCGCGCGTACACCGACAGGTTTATCTTTATGCATTACTGGAGGTTTGGATTACATACAAATGGCCACTGGGTTAAAGGTTAGGAAGCTAGGACTGGAGAAAACAGGATAACGTTTATTTTAAGGACCACATTAGTTATAAGGGAGCATTAGAATTTTACGCATGGGGCTAACAACCTTTTCCTCAACAGGACTTAGGAATAGAGATTCAGCAGCGTAGGATCACAATGCAGCCAAAAGGCAGCAGTGTATCAGTTAATCTGAGAGCGGAAGAGATGCTGACGGAAATAGCTTGAGAAAATATAAACATACTTACAAAATATTCTGTGGAAAATTAGTGCTAACAGGTTTTGCCTACCGGTATCTCCTTATCTAGCTATATTTCTAACTATTTACCTCACATGTTTACATATTTTCTTCTCTTATTTTATCTTCATCTACACGGCAATATTAACCTTTGTTGTTGCACTTCGCAGTCGGCATTATAAACCTTGTGTGAGACACGCCTTTGCCTCTTCCTCCTGAGATGTTTGTCGGGTCTTTTTCCCCTACGATTCTTCTATATATATATATATATATATATATATATATATATATATATATATATATATATATATATATGTGTGTGTGTGTGTGTGTTTGTGTGTATATATATATATATATGGAACTAATCAACAAATGAGTAGCTGTTTTACAGAAATAAATTTCTGACTTGCATCGGATCGAACAGCAGTCTCTCAAATGAAAGGCCAGGGCTAACCTTTCATTTGAGAGACTGGGGTTCGATCCCTATATGTGAGTCAGATATATATATATATATATATATATATATATATATATATATATATATATATATATATATATATATACACACACATATATATATACGCAGATATATATATATAGACATTAAGTGGCAATGCTCTTCAAACTTTTGCCCGAGTGGGGGTCTGTAAAGTTAGTTCTGCGCTTGCAACAAGTAAGACCCCATTTCAAATCCTCCTTGAGAGCAAAGTTCAATTAATTAGCAGTTATAGCATTCATTTATACAATTTAAAAAGTTATTATAATGTCATTACATATATAAAATTCCTCCTTCCATACAAAGGCTTCCCCTACTTTTTTATTTACCCAATTCTATCCCTTTATCTGTCTGCCGACATCTCTTTCACTTCTTCCGCCCCCCCCCCCTCTCTCTCTCTCATGCAAAACTAGTGCAGTTTAACCTGAGTCATTAATACATCCAGATTGGCTCTTACTTCTCTCCCTCGCCTCTTGAAGGGCATTACATTTCATTTTGTATGACGAAACGGGCGTTCTCTTCACAAACGGCGGCAATTTTCTCAATCTTACTTTCACTGGGCATTAGCTGTGAATGAGAAGAAGGAATCTATGATTACTTGCAGTCTAAAGATGAGATGTTTTACGAAGAGAATGATTACGTATCGTCGAAGCACCTTTCGTTAACCCGGTTATGGCAAAATTGAGGTTGGTTACGTTTGAAGTTGGACTTTAAGGAAAAATACTGGAACTCACACTTCAAGTTGATGTGCTTAAAAAACTTTCAACACTCCAGGTTGCTGTACTTTTAGCAAAAAAGAAGTATGTTACACTGTGAGTTGATATACTTAATTCAACTTAGGTCGGTTACACAAAAGTTAGTGCACTTATACTTATTACTGACTACATTTTAAATTCGTGCGCATAAGGAAAAAGTGAGACTGACTGCAATCCGAGTTGCTGCCCAAAAGGTTGAAGGTTGGTTGCGCTTGAGGTTGGCCTACTTCAAGAAAATGTAGGTTATTATTTAATGCCGGAGGCAAAGGGTCTAGGTAGATGGGGAGGTCTGGATGTATATAGTATAAGTCTATAGGAAAAAAGAGGGCAACCATTAACAGGATAAGAATAAACTGTAGAATTTAGTCCAAAGGCCAAGCGCTGGGAGGTCATTCAGCGCTGAAACTGAAATTGACAGCAAAAAGGTTTGAAGGTGTAACTGGAGGAAAACCTCAAAGCAGTTGCACTATGAATCAATTATTGTTAGGAGAGGGTGGATAGCAAGATGGAAGAAACAGAATATGAACCGAGGTACAGTGATAGGAACGAAAGGGGTTGCAGCTAGGGACGTTGCAGAGAACCTCAAGTTTTGCCTACAGTGCACCGCATGAGGTGCACTGACGGCACTATCCCCCTACGGGGATTAACAGGGTAGAGACAGGCGCCAGGGAATAGGAGGAAGTGTGGCCAAGACAGAGGTTTTTTGCTCTTAAAGCTGTTGCACTAAGGAAAAAATATTACCTATGAAATTATGGGAAAAAACGATTACCTATGAAATTAAGGAAAAAATTGTTACTTATGAAATTAAGGAAAAAAGGAGTACCTATGAAATTAAGGAAAAAAAGGTTACTTATGAAATTAAGGGAAAAAAGGATTACCTATGATATTAAAGAAAAAAGATTACTTATGAAATTAAGGGAAAAAAGGATTACCTATGAAATTAAGGAAAAAAGATTACTTATGAAATTAAGGAAAAAGGATTACACAGGAAAATACGGAAAAAAGATTACTAATGAAATAAAGGGAAAAGGATTACCTATGAAATTAAGGAAAAAAGGATTACTTAGGAAATTAAGGGAAAAGGATTACATATGGAATTAAGGCAAAAAAGATGATTTATGAAATTAAGGGGAAGAAGATTACCTATGAAATTAACGAAAAAAGGATCACCCAGGAAAATAAGGAAAAATATTACTTATGAAATTAAGGGAGAAAGGATTACCTATGAAATTAAGGAAAAAAGGATTACTTATGAAATTAAGAGACAAAAGGATTACCTATGAAATTAAGGGAAAAAAGGATTACTTATCAAATCAAGGAAAAAAGGATTACTTATGAAATTAAGATAAAAAAGGATTACATGTGAAATTAAGGAAAAATATTACTTATGAAATTAAGGGAAAAAAGGATTACATGTGAAATTAAGGAAAAATATTACTTATGAAATTAAGGGAAAAAAGGATTACCTATGAAATTAAGGAAAAAAGGATTACCTATGAAATTAAGGAAAAAGATTACTCATGAAATTAAAGGAAAAAATTACCAATCAAATTAAGGAAAAAAGGATTACTTATAAAATTAAGGAAAAAATATTACTTATGAAATTAAGGGAAAAAGGAATTCCCTATGAAATTAAGGAAAAATTATTACTTATGAAATTAAGGAAAAAAGGATTACCTATGAAATTCAGGAAAAAGATTACTCATGAAATTAAAGGAAAAATTACCTATCAAATTAAGGGAAAAAGGATTACTTATGAAATTAAGGAAAATAGATTACTTATGAAATTAAGGGAAAAAGGATTTACCTATGAAATTAAGGAAAAAAGATTACTTATGAAATTAAGGGGAAAAAATGATTACCTATGAAATTAAGGAAAAAGGATTACCCAGGAAAATAAGGAAAAAAGATTACTTATGAAATTAAGGGAAAAAATTATTACTTATGAAATTAAGGAAAAAGGATTACTTATGAAATTAAGGGAAAAAACGATTACCAATGAAATTAAGGAAAAAAGATTACTTACGAAATCAAGGGAAAAAGGATTATGTATGAAATAAAGGAAAAATGGGTTACTTATGAAATTCAGGAAAAAAGGATTACCCATGAAAATAAGGAAAGAAGATTACTTATGAAATTAAGGGAAAAAAGGATTACGTATGAAATTAAGGAAAAATTATTACTTATGAAATTAAGGAAAAAAAGGAAAATTAAGAAAATGAGTGAAGGAGTGACGGGATTTGCAACTGCAGTTGACTGACCACCTTGTACACAACTACTACTGAAGGGAACGAAGGCAAAGTGGACTTAACAAAACGTGCCGAGATCGCGCAGTCTTCGTCGAGAGACAGAAAAACTTTATTCAGCAAACAAAAAATTATTTATAGTTTGTTTTATGAATTCCATATTTTAAATCTCAATAATTTAAACTGCATGTCGGAAAATAATATTTCCCAAATTCTTAATATCAGGAAAGTTCAAAATATCATAAGAAAAATATGCAGTGTTGGTTTCATGGAAAGCGCTTCAGTTTACCTACTCCTGAAAACTCATCAAATAGAGCATTTTTTTTTTTATTGTTGATATCCGGATCTAATCACCTTATTCTTTTGCTGTCTTTATCAACGAAACTAATACCGCTAAATATCCAAGAACGAATTCCTTCACGTATAAACCAGTTTCTCGCAAAACTAATTTTTTATTAATGCAGAATGTGCTAGACAAGGAATCGTGAACCATTAAACAAAAACTACAGAGACTGCCTTCGAGAAAATGGTCTAAGCTAAAGGCTTGGTTTATGGGCAAATCATCTCCAATGATCGATTTATGGAAAATCGAATATTTTATTCCTTTATCAGTCTATGAGAAATTTTATTTGTTAAATTTCCAGGAATCGGTAATAATGAAACCTAGGCCTATGAAGCTGACTTGTCTCCTGCTATACCAAACAGATGTTTTGCAGAGTATGGAATTAGAAATGAAACAGCCTTGACTGATGGGTGTTGGGAATCTTACCAAATACGGTATCCTCACCAAATTTGGTAAGATTAATAAAGGCATCGCGCTTACTGTATGTCGTTCTTGAAGAAAATATTCAGACTGCTTATTCTCAACAGGCTAGAGAAAAGAAAATGCAAACTGTTAAAATGATCAAAGAAGAACAAGTTGGTTTTAGAAAAGTCAGGAATAGCACAGTTTATATATCAAGCATTGGTATTAATATATACATATTGTGCAGCAATGCATGGAAGCGGGAAATCCGCATCTGATGTTTTCGTTGATTATGATGATACAAGCATCCACAGATCGATGTAGTGGAAGAGCTCACTGTGATCTGGTTTTCCCGTCAAATATATAAAATTAATTAAAAATATCCATGACAGAAGCAGGTACTGAGTTGATGTTCATGAATTTTTGTCAACTGAATTATCAATAGATAATATAAAATGCCACCCGGGAATATTATGCAACCTTTGCTATTTGCCTTTCTCAGAGAATATCATGAGCAAGATGTTGAAGACGGAAAAGAGGGCTTAGATGGTAGTAACGACTGAAACCTGAGATTAGAATATGCAGATGATGCTATTTCAATCAACAAAAGACCGCAATATTTACATAGTTTGCTTTACAGAATGCATCACATATCTAGAGAGCTAGGGTACAAGATAAATCTAAGAAAAATAAAAAGATGTGAAAAGAGTCTGCACAAAGGAATGAAATAACACTAGATGGACAAAGAATGCATGAGGTTGAGTCATTCAGATATTCAGGCCCAAAAGTATCCAATATATACAGATCCTGTTGAGTTGGAATTCAGTAAAAGAATGGAAAACAAATCAAACAATGATCGAGCAGTTTAAGATTCGGAAATCAAATGGACTGAAATTGCATATGAAAGAGAAATAATACAAAGATGTGAAAATAAAGCTTTAAGAAGAATATTAAGCTTTCGACAGCAAGATACATTAGATATGATAACATAAGGGAAATTAAACACATTACTTATGTAGTTGAGACAGTGATAAAGGGGCGATGCATATGACTTTAATATAGCCTTCCCACCACACTGGGAAGAATGGTACGTGATAGTGTTAGCTGGCACTCCTGTAGGCACCAGAAGATTTGGAAGACCCTGACCTACTTACTGTGAGACGGGAGGCTGGAAGTGTGAGTGAAGATTTGCCGGTTGGGGAGCCAAGGAAAGTAATGGAAGATAGAATTTAGGCCAAAGGACGAACGCTTCAGCGCTGAAAGAGAAATTAAGGTAGAAAAGTTTGAAAGGTGTAACAGGAGGAAAATCTCGCGCTTGCACTATGAAACAATTGATGGGAGAGTGTGGAAAGAAATAAAAGAGAAAATATGAATGGAGGTACAGCAAAAGCAATGGAAGGGGCTGCAGAGAACCTTAAATAACGCCTACAGTGCACTGCGTGGGGTGCACTGACGGTACTACCTCCCTACGGAGGGAAGCCAAGGAAAGAGTCGGCGACGCTGGAGGCGATGATGGTGGTGATTCCAAGGGATGGAAAACTAATCTCGTTTCGTATTCTCCTAATCCGATTTGCCTCTTTTCCAGTTCCGTGAAAGGGAATATTCATGTAAGGTCACAGGTTTCACAAGCCTCTCTTACGTTTGCTCCTCTCTGCCTTAGAAAACATATTTCTTATCTCCCTGACTTGTTGTCGTTATTGTAGATTACAATATCACAGATTTTTTTTATATTTGTATTCCGAACCTACTATCTACTCGACCTCTCTTCTTCAACTTATGATTTTTCTATATACTGTATTTTACCGAATTCTAAAATTTTGCTCTGGATGAAACCTTAATCTGCCATTTTTTCTACCGACTCACATCTTCACTCTATAATCCATTATTCTTCTTGATAGAAATGAGCTTCCAGCTGCCGATAAAACCACAGCTGCTTTGTAACTATTTTAGTGACATGTTCTCATAATTGTGAATCATGAAATTTTGGCATCATTCCCTACCACTTGTGCACTTTCAGCCATGCGGCACTTCCGAAAGTGAAGAGGACTTGAGTGGTTGGACAGCACAGAAAGAAATCCAGAAATAGACGAAACGAAGTACTGTACAGTCGGCCAAAGAAAAATTGGCGTAGTTTCTTTATTCATCGTTCGTTATGGAAATATTGCCATATGCAGGTGCCAGATTATTTACTTTTCAATCGTGACAGCCTAAGTATTTGGATTCTGTTCGAGGCTTGGCGTTGACCCAACGTATCGTACAGTACTGAGGTGTCGTCGCTCTCCACCTACAGCCGATAAATAGTATATTAAGCCTGTCAATATTCTTTAATAGCAAAGTGTAGTTCAACTAATTTTGTCCTTTGATCATCTCTCTCAATAAAATAAGTGGCATGACACGTTTAGTAGACCTAAATTTGACTTCTGATTTTGACACCTGATTAGCCTACAGTAGGTCTATTTTCAGCAGTATACTCTCTTGGATGCGTAATGTGAATGAATATTTAAATCGACAATATCTGTATTAATCTGCTTTATTTGAATATTCCCGTTATTCTATTTTATTGACTAAGTTTTACTTTGTTCTTATCCTTTTCATTATTGCTTAACATAATTTACTCAGACCTACTGTAGCTATCTCATGTCAAAAAGCAAACATAAGAAATCAGACGATTACAATTAATCTGATTCCTTGCATGTCATCCTGTTTCATCCGCACACATTGGAAAGCTGTCGGAGTCAAAGCTGACGAATACATTAAGACAAAAGGCTTACTTTCATGAAAGCATTCATGGGTTAATCTTACTGAAGCTATTCATCTCTTAATTACAATCAGTTTCACATGTATGCATATTATGAGTAGTTGAAAGGATAGGAAATACGAACGGTAACTTTCATTTTAAGTCTATTTCCGATATTTACAATAAAAACCAAATTATATATATATATATATATATATATATATATATATATATATATATATATATATACATATACAGTATATAGTCAGATAACTAAGGAAAAGTGATAGAAATCCACTGAACTGGATTGCAGTCAAATACGAGTTTAAGTAAAGAAAAAGATGGAAATAAAGCATATCCGTATTAGTAAGTGAATATATGTATATATATATATATATATATATATATATATATATATATATATATATATATATATATACATATACACATATATACATATATAGTCAGATAACTAAGGAAAAATGGTAGAAATCCACTGAACTGGAATGAAGTCAAATACAGGTTTAAATAAAGAAAGATGAAAATAAGCATATCCGTATTAGCAGGTGAATATATATATATATATATATATATATATATATATATATATATATATATATATATATATATGAGAGAGAGAGAGAAAATGACTTAAGCAGGTATTCAGTCACAACATAGGCCTATAAGTATGTATAGATTCACATGAATAAGAAAATGTTGGAGAAGTAAATGAGCTGAAATGAAGTCAAATACAAAATGACACTGTTAAACTAACGAGAATAAAATTGGTCACATTATATGAAAAGGCAGCAAAACTCATTAAAACTTTGTATAGGATCCTCGTGCATCTGGCACGCATCTTATCCTATTTGGCATTGGTGCAACGAGGACTTCGCAAATGTTTTCTGCTTCCCTCTTTGGCCTAAGTTTTCCCAAATATCTATTGCATGCTTTATAAGGTTCTCTTTGGTGTAAGCACGATTAACATCCCATTGTTGGGTCATGTAGGACCATAAGTTTTCTATTGGGTTCAGATCTGTCGGCTAGGCAGGCCAGTCAATTCGAACCACTTCTGGATTCTGCTGGAATCATTGCTTTACAACCTCTGCATTGTGGACCGCAAAATTGTCTATGGCGATATATACTGGCATGGGATACGGCAATAATAGTTTTCGAACTGAGGGTACTAAAATGTCCCGTAAAATTGCGATACACTGATAGGTGTTCAGAAACGGTCATCGATGGCAATTAGCCCTCCCGGTCCACTGGCAGCCCCATCTCCATAACCCAGCTGATATTCTGCTACTGCTCCTTGAAGTCGCGATGTTATTTTCAGCATATCTCTCCACAGAAAATATTATTTCAAATGACAGACAATGCAATAGAGAGTAGTTAGCCATAAAAAGAGAGAGAGAGAGCAGTAGGCCTACAACTTTAGACATTTCCTTCCATTTTTATATGTTACAACATAGACCTATCTTATGAATTATACTCTATAAATGAAAATTATAATGTTTCCTAATACCCTGGAGGAATGCATTGAAATTATATCTCAAGACAACTATCTGAAGATAAATGTGCAGTATAATCCCCATTAAACAGATAATTCCCGTATGAATGGTCAAATACGTATAGTTATTGATCATTTCTCAGCTTTAGGTCTAGGATATATATACAGTAATAAGGACAAAATAACAAAAGTTTCTTTTTTCATTCTGCAACTATGTATTATTTTCACTTTATAGTCGAATTGCATTAGTTTTTTATATATAACGTAATGCACTCAAGTATATACTACATGTCAGTTTATAATAGGAATAAACAGGTCCCATTCTTTTTTCTTTATGCTGTTGCGTTAGCAACGGTTTCCTTGCCGGAATCCTGTAATGCATTCCTGCCCCATGCAACCTATTCCGCACAGTCTGCACACGTATTTGCAGTCCAAGCTGCTGTTTCACAGCAACTGCTGTCATTTGGGGCTGTTCTTTGACAGCTGCAACTATCATATGGTCTAGCTCTTTTCTGGGGCTTCGAGGAGTTCCACTCTAGGCCTATTTTTCACACTTATAATTTTTTTTTTTATCTTTGATAGCATTTTGCGAGTTTCCATTGTTTTCCGTAAAATTTAACAAATGAAATCGTTCAACTACTGTCAACTTTATATTGAAATGATAATATAAGGACTATGTTTATACGATACTGCTGGTGATAGCTGTCTCCTATTGTTGCCGAAACGTGCAAATGTGGCCTCTTCCGGTGTGGAAGTTTTGATGCAGAACTGGGGTACTCATTTTACGGTCTGCCAAACCAAGTGTGGAAAAAAATGTTCATACTCTTTTTAGGGGTTTATTGTGGCCAGATATATTAGTTTCTTATATTTTATGATTCATTGTCATATATTCTCGGCCATTTGCATATTTATATATCTTTTCATATAAAAATGACTGAATAAAAAGCCATCAAAGAGTGGCTGTTTGCGCCGAATCATGAAGCAGCAGAAGTTGATCGAGCCAGGAATGTCTGATGACTGACACGTCGAATGCAGACGACATCAGAATGACAGCAGCTTTAGGGAGCCATCTAATTATGGTAGCTTAACTTTATTTAAATTTGTTTTAGTAAATGTAAAAAATTATTGTGATTAACTTAGGGGAAGTTACAGGAAATGATCTTTAGACTATGAAGGAAAGCTATGGGTTAAATGACTTTAAACTTTAGGCTACCACAGAAGTCATCCTGTGGAAATGTGGCAACACTGTATTATGGCAGTGGTCGTGATTCGACGTTTTTTATCACTTCGTTTCGTTCACGTGAATTTTGTTATAGGGAAAATAGTTTTACGTAATAATATAACATGATGTTCTAAAGATTACAGTGACTGTTTTTAACGCCATTACATAAGATATACTCCATCTTCGAACAGAATAATATAGTAATCAAGCATGAATCGTGCGTCAGGCAGGTGATCGAAAAATTATGAAACTCTGCCAATTCTAATTTGGCCGACTGTACAAGAGTCCAAAAGAACAAGTAAAAAATGAGCCGAAGTTTCTTAGGCACAATCGAATTTTCTGTACAGCATATAATGCTTTATGAAACTCTCAACTACAGCCCATGAAAATCTCAGCCGCGGCCCATGAAACTTTCAGCCATGGCCCGGTGGTGGCCTGTGTTGTTAGCACCTATAGCGGTGCCAAACACACGATCAGGACTAACTCTAACCCTAAATAAAATAAAACTACTGAGGCTAGAAGGCTGCGATTTGGTATGATTGATGATTGGAGGGTGGATGATCAACATAACACTTTGCAGCCATCTAGCCTCAGTAGTTTTTAAGATCTGAGGGCGGACGGACAGACGAAAAGCCATCTCAATAGCTTCCTTTTACAGAAAACTAAAAACTGGGAGACAATCCCACAGTTGTGCTTAGAAGCAACAGTTAGAGAAGATGGACAGGATGGGAGGAAGGAAGCGGGAAAGCATGTATATTTAAAGGCTGACGAGTTGGAGCAGCTATGGGCTGAAGATACGCTGCAGACAACCTTCAGTGAAGCCTAAAGCTCACCGCGTGAGGTGAGGTGCACCTATGGCACTATCCTCTGCGGGTGCCTCTCTTACTGACATTGTGGTTTATCTTTCTTTAGAGCTGACAGAGTGGCTATGTGTTTTAATTTTTTTTTTTTTTGTAACCTTCAACCTTTTATTTTAAGAATGGCAACCAATCAAATTTTGGAGCCACATTAAAAATCAAGGCTCATTCGCAAATACTCCTCTGTCTGGCAACCTCCCTTTGATAGTCGCCATCTCACTTTGTATTCTTTCATCATGAGAGGATTGGAATGGAATACAGAAGTGAAACCAAAGGCCAAGCACTGGGACCTATGAGGTCATTCAGCGCTGAAACGGAAACTGTGAGCTTTTTTTAATTCTTCGTATAACTGTACTGACATCTGTACCATCTCCTATTTTAAGTGAACTTTGTATTGTTCTGCAGAAAAGTTACAACATTCGGTGCACTAAAATCTCTACCATTTTCCTTATGGGCCAAGTTCCCCGTTTTCATGCGAGACTGTGCTTTTCAAGATTTGGATTATAAAGATATTTATCCCTCTTTATCCACTTCATTACGTCTGTGTCACATTATGTTTTCCTTTTCTAAGTCTACTTAACTTTTCGGATCATTACTTTTCCCACTCAAAAACAGCAGCTTTTCTTCGAGTCCATAAACATACACATATTTATACCCTGTTCCCAAAAATTTAGTTGCATCACACTCAACCAGCTTAGCTTAATATCTGTAACAGAAATCATCACAAGTCAATGAAGTTGAAATGCTGCATATACTCCATGGGTCAGTTTTTTCCCTAAGCCCTATGTAATGTTTTATATATATATATATATATATATATATATATATATATATATATATATATATATATATATATATATATATATATATATATATATATATATATATATATATATATCGTTTGGGGAACATGATGTCTAATTACGATAAGGAAAAAACTTTCAATAAACTAATTTGCTTATATATAATTACTGTGCGAGAGAGAGAGAGAGAGAGAGAGAGAGAGAGAGAGAGAGAGAGAGAGAGAGAAGAGAGAGGGAGAGTAATCGAAGGTAATACCCTCCCTAAAAGTAGATAACAAAACATTCCCTTAAAAATTTTGATATCAACGGATCATTATCGGAATGATGGACGTTCACTTTCCAGTCATATGCCACGCATGCATATTAGCGGTGATTATAACATGCGTGCCTGTCTGACAGGATGTCTAACCTGATAGCACAGCCAATTGGAAAGTATTGTTCTTTACCCTTACCACGAGCATGCTATGGTCTCTCTCTACAAGTGGATGCGTCAACTTGCGTGTTTACACTTTTTCACTGGCCATTCTGAAGCCATTAGCACGTGGACATGGCGCTACACAGCTTATTAATTTTTTGCTTCCTTTTTTTCTGTTCAAAGGTTAAGGACTGAGCCTTGTACTTCAGATGGCCATGAGTGGCGATATTCACGCAAACACATGCAAAACAAATGCATGACTGCACACATACGTATACATACATACATACATATATATATATATATATATATATATATATATATATATATATAATATATATATATATATATATATATATATATATATATATATATATATATGTGTGTGTGTGTGTGTGTGTGTGTCTGTGTCTGTGTATGATTGGTAGCCTTATCATCTCAATAGCAAGAGGCCCAGGGCTCAAATCCCGGTCAAGGAGAAGGCGATAAAGGTAAATTTAGGTGAAACCAACGGTGCTTCTGTTGACACACGAGCGCTGAATTATAAGCCTGGTGATTAGCAGAATGATGGAGAAAGGAAAGGGGCTGAGAACCTTATTTCAAATTATCAACAGGAAAACGGAAGGGTACCACCTTCAGGAACCAGAGGAGCGAGAGACAACGAATCTTAATGAGGCTCGCAAGTCGATGGAGTCAAGGAGTAAAAACATTTCTCTGGTAAATAAGAGAACTTAGTCCCAGAACTTCTCTCTTTTTCAAAGTTAATTTTCCAGAAAATGCCACTTTTCTCCAAGGACTGCTCACACCGTGTCGCATTTTGGGGAAAATGGTTCCAGCTTTCTCCCATATTGCTCCCCAAGGGTGTGATTAACCCGCAAATGTATGGTAACAATGGAAACCTTGGAATTGCTCTGTTATGTATCAGGTTGTCATGCTAAAGTTTAGGGTTTACCGTTGTCATTATTATTTCGAGTTGTAGTAGCAGTATTATTGAAGGAAAAAAAATTTATACGTTTCTTTTACACACGCTTTTATTAAAAAGTAAGAAATAATTTTTTGAGACATCAGGATTTTCTTATAATTAATCATGTCTACAAAAATGAAAGCGTGGGCGCCAAACATGGAGGGAAATGCTACAAAAATATATATTTTTTCTTCTTGTAGCATTTCCTTCCATGGTTGACGCCCACGCTTTTTTTTTAGAGATGAGTAATTGTAAGAAAATCCTGATGTCTCAAAAAATTATTTTTTACTTTTTAGTGAATTTTGATAAGAGCGTGTTTTTAAAACATATGTAATTTTTTATTTTATAATTTTTAGTTTTGACAGAAATTGTAACTGGTTTATGATTGTAACTAAAAAAAATAGAACGTGATATCCTGTCGAGCCAAAGAATGTTTGAAAAATCCGTAGAGATATTAACTTATTCTACTAAGTCAAAAAAGGTATGAAAAATCCAAAGTTTCATACAAATCCTGAGATACAGGGAGAGGTCACTGTAAGGTCACTAGAGGTCACTGCTGACCTACTGATCATGTAAGGTTGTATTGTCACCGGGACTGAGTAACCATGCAAAATTGCAAGTCCATCGGATGAAGGGAACAAGTCGAAAATTGAGTTACAAGTTTTGACCCAAAACAGATGGACAGACGCAAAGTATACCTTAGTTTAACCAGACCACTGAGCTGATTAACAGCTCTCCTAGGGCTGGCCCAAAGGATTAGGCTTATTTTACGTGGCTAGGAACCAACTGGTTACCTAGCAATGGGACCTACAGCTTATTGTGAAATCCGAACCACATTATACCGAGAAATTAATTTCTATCACCAGAAATAAATTCCTCTAATTCTTCATTGGCCGGCCAGAGACTCGAACTCGGGTCTAGCAGAGTGCTAGCTGAGAACTTTACCGACTCGTCCAACGAGGAACTAAGTAAAGTTAAATGGAAGCATGTAATAAGCAAACGTTCATATGAGACAAGCCTTAAGGGTCATTAACTTACAAAGCAGCTTCCATAGAAAACGACAGATAAGTGAAATGATTGTGTGATTAAAATGAAACTCACAAACAAGTAAATATATTCATGCAAATACAGAATATAATTTTACAAACTAAAAGACTAAATCCTACTTTATTTCGGTAGCTATTTTTATGTCTCTTATGGCAGAGGCTCTAGGGACTCAATATGACCCTCTGCTACTCTCATCATGCCCCAGTAAGGAACACTGCAAATTTTTTGTGTTAACAGCTTATCCCTTTTTTTTTTTTTTTTTGTAGGTCAGGAGTGTTTACATTTTATTCAAACGTACTAGGTTATTCCAGGTTCGAAACTAGTTGGAGTATATAGTAAAGTTCAATGTTATCTTCAGTTCCAGCTAGACTTTCCCTTCCTTCTCACTAGTATTCAATTTAAGTATTTACTCTTCTTTTGCTATTACATTCACTTATTTCTCATATCTAATTTTCCTTCCCTTAACCCTAACATGTCTCCCTCTCAAAAATTTCACATTTTACCGTTTTCCTTTTCAATTCTTTCATTTAAGATGTCTTTTACTTTACTTTCTTTTCACAACTTAACTTCCCTTCCATTATTTACATATCTCCCTGTTTGATGGTTGATCTGTGTTTGTGCATTATTTTCTGCGCTCTAATTTTCACTTTCAAACCTTTCATCAACATGAATGCTTGTACATTTGGAATTAAAACCAGGATAAAACAAGAGGCTTAAGCGTAGGGGTAACACTCCACTACTTACTTTGTAACATACCAATAGCTACTGAAGCTCAGTACAAACTTTATCGATCTAATGACAGAAATTAAAAAAGGGTAAATTAGTATGCAAGCAACGATAATATATTTTTCCATTACTGTAATTATACCCCACAGTACCTCCTTTCCCTCAGGGTTATATAATCAACAGCAAAACTTCAACGAACTAACGATATATTCTGTGTTATTTGAGTTGATGGTAAACGTCAACAGGCAGGACTACAGAAGCTTCTATATCAGTTGCACGCTCTGATGGGGGTGAGCAGCATGAGCTTAAGCTTCCACCGATCACGATTAGCTTCCGCGATGTCGTCTCGGATATTTACCGCAAAAAAAGTAAAGAAAAAATTAGATTGTAATTTCATGTGGCATTAGAACATCACTATAAAACGACATTAAAGTTGAGAAACGTGGCACTATGAATAAACTCAAAGAATGTGAAGAAGCCGGTGGACGATTTCTTGCGAGAAAACTTAAAAAAGCAATACAATTTAAGCAAAACTTGCAATAAAAAAAAAAAGAATTATTAGAAGGATAAAGAAGGCAGGCGGACGGAAGTTTCATAACAGAAAAGCTATGAACACATTCTAAAAAATGATAACTCCGGAACTTGAAAAACAGACGGACACGCTGAAGAAATTTTCAGAAGAGATTTATAATTAGGAAATACAAAACAAAATAAATCACAAAAATTAAATAACCATAAAATGAAAAATACGAGCGGAAGGCATTATCGATTAAGTAAAAAGGACCGAAAAAAAGTAAACATTTTTTTATAAATTTGAAAATTAATAAAAGGCTTTAATGAAATTTTCGTTGTTAATCAAAGTCAGTATGAATATAAACAAATAAGACGGAATAAAACAAGTAAAATATGCGCCGAAGTTTCTTCGGCGCAATCGAGTTTTCTGTACAGTCGCTACAGCGTATAATCAAGGTCCAAAAACAGATCTATCTTTCTGTGGTCTCGGTATAATGTTGTATGAGCCGCGGCCCATGAAACTTTAGCCACGGCCCGGTGGTGGTATATCCTATATCGTTGCCAGAGGCACGATTATGGCTAACTTTAACCTTAAATAAAATGAAACTACTGAGGCTAGAGGGCTGCAATTTGGTATGTTTGATGATTGGAGGGTGGATGATCAACATAACAATTTGCAGCCCTCTAGCCTCTGTAGTTTTTAAGATCTGATGACGGACAGAAAAAGTGGGAGAGAAAAAGAGCGGGCAGAAAAAAGTGCGGACGGACAGACCCAGCCGGCACAATAGTTTTCTTTCACAGAAAACTAAAAATCGAAATTAATCAAAGCTAACAAACCGGTCGAGATTGTGATCTCATCCCAAAAATAAATGCTTAAACCCTACAACTGACCACAGGATCCAGATGTTTGTGGCAATGGGTTGCAGTGCGTCCAAAGAAAAGAGCAGAAGAGAAATGAATGCAAGAGTCAGGGTGAAATGAATAATGGAAGAGGGGAAACAGCGTCACATGAAAGCCAAGTCACACGAATGCGGGCGTCACACGAAGGGCGACGCTATGCACAGCGAGGGCTCACGTGGAGCCACACATGGGAATGGGATACGAGACACATGTGGTCCATGGTCGAGCCTTTGAAGGATGTCTTCCCTTTGCGATAACGCTTCTCTGTTCTTTCACTCTGACGGCTTCTTGAGCGTATGGGCCAACTGCGTGCGGCTTTCTCAGAAGGTCACCCGTTCCAGCTGCGGTCCGCCCTAATGAGCATAGTGTAAATTCAATCATAGTATACAGATATTAACAGGAAGTCTGTCTGTCTGTGAAGTATAAAATCACCAAGACTGTATGAATGTGCGTCGAATATAATTCAAAACAATTTCTTAAAAGCATATTGCACTTATTTCTGTGCAATTTGTTCGAGGATTTCTGAATGTGTCAACATTTTCATACTTACAAGCAGTGGTTACTTGTATGCAAACATAAATACCTCTAAACCTGCGCTGTGCAAGAGATAGGAGAAGTTCCTTGTCAACTCACTAATCACCGCCACCACCACTGCCAATATTACTCCCCAAGAGCTCCAGTACCAAATGCAGGTCACTATGACACAGCACGAAGTGATGAAGGGACGGATGTTGTGCGCATGTGCACATGAATAAATGATGTGGAGGACAAAAAATGAGCAAAAAGGAAAAGAAACTGGCGCAGAAGGAGAGGAGAGCGAGCAAAAGTCTCAGTAAGAGAGAGGGAGAGAGAGAGCCAGAGAAAGAGAGAGGTATTAAAGAAATAAAGGAGTTGATGATATCAATTGGGAACCTCCGGCTGGAGGAGGGGAGTAGAAGGGGGAGGGGCGAAAAAGGAGTAATAGCCTCTACACCTCTGTCTATGCATCACATGCTGTCGTCGCGCATTACCTTCTGACATGATCCGGCATTTTTTACACGTAGCTATACATTATTTAACATGCCTATTTTTTCTGTATGCAAATTTCATTTCTATTTTGCTAACTCTATGGCCTCCATATCTCTCTCTCTCTCTCTCTCTATCTATCTGTATGTATATATATATATATATATATATATATATATATATATATATATATATATATATATATATATATATATATATAGAGAGAGAGAGAGAGAGAGAGAGAGAGAGAGAGAGAGAGAGAGAGAGAGACAGACAGACAGACAGACAGACAGACAGACAGACAGACAGACAGACAGAGAGAGAGAGAGAGAAGGTGAAAAATAGTCATTAAATGGTTAATGAAACAGTGAGACAACAGAGGAACTTTGCATTTCAGATAGTCTCCTCCCATTTTACAGAATAATGGTTTTGATTGTACTCAGGAGTACTACTTGTTCTTGGTCATAGGCAATGCTAATTATGGGATGTGGGATCCAATAGGGTCCAACAAAGACCCGAGGACAAGGAGAGTTCATCTTCTTAACAAAAGTAGTTCTTAAAGATATGGTCGATCTTATCTGGGTTCCGTGACCTTTGTGTCAGATTCATGTTTTTAGCCTCCTTTACTGCGCCAGCTTCTATTTGGGCAGCTCAAAGCAAAGAGGATTGAAAGCGTGTGTGTTTGTGTATGCTCACGCTCGTGGTACTTCCCCATGTGGCTTGCAAGCCTTCCAAGGACTGCTCCAGGAGCAAAGAGCCCTTGCTGGCACTTTGGTCTATTCTCCAACTCCACCACCAACCTATCATCTCTAAAAAGCAATAAAAACGATTGCCCACTTGGCTACGATGGTGAGGATGGGTCTATTCCAGCTCTAGTAAATATATCTGAAAACGGCAGGTATCTCGTATATGTACGAGAGATGATAGACTTTTATCCTTCTCGTAGTCAGGTCGGCAACGTGACCTCCTTGTGATTAAGGTAACTCGGGTTCGCTTCCCGCGGCCGGCCGTCACAGGCTCTTCAATTTCTTCCCTTTGGATCTATCGGCTTCGTAGTTACAAGCATATCCAAAAAAGCGCGAAGAATTAGCGAAGTTAAGAGGGCATTGTGGCTATTAGAATTTTATATATATATATATATATATATATATATATATATATATATATATATATATATATATATAAAATACCATACATAACGACAGCAATACAATAAAAATCAACTTATATCATTGATAATTTTGTTCAATAGCCCAGTAATAATGCAACAGATTTCGTCTTTCCCTTAAGAAATTCAGTCATGAGGATTGGAAAAGTTAATTTATTGGAAGTGTTTTAACAGAATATATAGAGGAGCCAAAGAGAAAAGATTCTATATATGTATATATATACATATATATAATATATATATGTATATATATA
>NC_089753.1:5937455-5939955 GCF_040412425.1 Macrobrachium rosenbergii | reverse complement strand
AGTAAAGTTATAATAGTTTTAGTAGTGAAATTAATGGCAAAATGAAAATAAAACCAGTCACACTAAACAAAGTAATTGCTGACTTTGTTACACAATTTAACTAAATATACAGTCAGCGAAAACTGTTACGCAACTAATAGTCAAGCTAAACCATTTGTCTCTTGATATTATGTGACACTTATCAAATAAAACAAATATCAGAGCAAACAACAATAAAATATGACTGGACTGGTTTACAATTTCTCGTTTGATATGACGCAATCCACATAGACCACAAAATCATCGCAAACTTACACGCGACGCGACTGCTCTTCTGATGGTCGCTCCGAACCGTGGAATACTTCGTTACTCTCCGATGACATCTGTTTCACATCGACGCACGACAGATGGCGCGGCGACAACAGGTGGGGGTTTCTTTGTGTTCCGTAACTGCTGTCAAGTAAAAATGTTACTTTGGCTTGTAGGTTAATTTGTTCTCTCGTGCCTGCAGCGAGCATTTTCATGGCTCTTAACCCAACCGATATTACAGAGCATAGACTGCCGATGTAGAGCAGCGTTTGAGGAGTGAACCGACCTTTAACTTTTAGTGTTCACTGCCACGGAAAACTGCTCGCAAGGAAAAATGAGGCTGATGATATGGAGCAGTACCTCAACAATAAACTACACGAAAGACGTGTACAAGTACTTGTGGATTAGCAACAGTCATCCCGTTATAATTAATATCTTAAGCCCTTCACCTGAAATAGCTTTAACGGCGTTGCGCGTCCACTACGATGATTGTGGAATGTGGGCCGAAGAACCAGGAACGCCTACCTAAAGACCACGAAAACTAATGTCTGATTTGAACACGTCAATAGACCAAGATGGTTTGCTTTCCTAATAACCCCAATCACGCCGCAAAATTAATGATCAGCCAAGAGTACAGAACTCTGTTTTGTCTAAAACCGACCTTTATAACAAATCAATCCCCCTCCTGATTACATATTAACAAGCTGGAAAGTTCAAGGGTGGAAAAAGTAAGGGTTACCGAATTACGATATTGGATCTCAGTCGCTTTTTTGGATTTCTTATAACGTGAGGCTCGGATTAGATGAATCCCGCACATAGGTTCCATAGAATATAATACATTAATTGAAATTTAATCTTAAACAGGAAAGTTTGAAATAAGTTTTATCGTCCCAAAGATTTGCAAAAACTCTGTCACAACTTTATATACTCATTTTGGTCCCAAAGACGAATAAAAAAGAGAGTTCAATATTACTAAACCTTGTTACATAGCTTATTGGTTTGGTACAAGTAGTAATCAGGTATTATCAGGTAGAAAACCAACAGAGTATGAAGTGTAAAAGTAGTAAGCAGTGGGACACTGATGACAAAACTAAAGAATATAAGCACCGAATTCGATAACCCTACCACTTTGGGGTACTTGCGTTCAAAATCAGGTCACACATTGACAGATGACAGGCTGAGAGAGAGAGAGAGAGAGAGAGAGAGAGAGAGAGAGAGAGAGAGAGAGAGAGAGAGAGAGAGAGAGAGAGAGAAGCTGTGCTCGGAACTGCGAGACTAATAATGGCATAATGGCATTTTCGTGCCCCTTCACGAAGTGAATTAAAAGGCTGAGTTCAAATGTTTATCATCTATTTCTGAAGGAGAGAGAAATCTTAATGAAATAGAGTCTGATCTTCATTAACTTATTGATTCATAAAGCTAAATACCTATTACAGATCTGTCAGCAAATTACTGACATTTCACACAGATCTTTATATATATATATATGTGTGTGTGTGTGTGTGTGTGTGTGTATGTAATTGTAATAGCCACAATGCCCTCTTAACTTTCTCGAATTCTTCGTCCTTTTTTGGGTACGCTTGTCACTACAAAGCCTTAAGATCCAAGTGCAAGAGCTATGAAGAAATTCTGATGTGCGGTAGCGGGAAACGAACCCGGGTCCACTAATCAGAACGAGGTACCATTGCCGACCTGACCACGAGAAGGATAAAAGTCTATTGCCTCTCAAACATACATATACCTGTCGTTTTTCCGATATATATATATTAGAGCTGGAATAGACCCATCCTCACCATCATAGCCAAGTGGACAATCGACTTTTATTGATTTTTTTTTTTTAGGCTGAAATATATATGTAGAATCTATAATATATATATATATATATATATATATATATATATATATATATATATATATATATATATATATATATATATCTGAAAACGATATGTATAAGTATGTGTGAGAGGCAACAGACTTTTATCTTTCTCGTGGTCAGGTCGACAATGGTACCTCGTTCTGATTAGCGGACCCGGGTCCGTTTCCCGCTACCGCGCATCAGAATTTCTTCATATTTATTGCACTTGGATCTTAAAGCTTTGTAGTGACAAGCGTATCCAAAAATGCGCAGAGAATTCGAGAAAGTTAAGAGGGCATTGTGGCTATTATAATTACATATGTATGTATGTGTTTATATATATATATAATATAT
>NC_089753.1:5892455-5934955 GCF_040412425.1 Macrobrachium rosenbergii | reverse complement strand
GAAGGCTTCATTTCAAACGCTCAACTCATATTTCAAGTTAAAAATGACTGATTATCATCTGATGATTCATTTTATTTTCAAGAAATGATCCCCAGAACAGCAACTTCTCAATATAGCACTGCGGTCTGCCATTACATTAGATAATGCGTCGTATCATTCTGAGCAAAGTGATTGGGCCCCCACCATGGCAAGTGCAAAGAGCTCGATAGCTAAAAGGTTAAAAGATAGGGTGCAAATCCGCAGGAATATCTTGCAATATGGGAGTTAACAGAAATGGTAAAATCGTTCAGACTCAACAGGCCCGAATTAAGTCACAGATAACATAGCGGCTGACAATGGACACCAGGTCTTGAGGTTTCCCCAGTATCATTGCCACCCACTACATGCAACAGAGCTTATTTGGGTTCTTTATTGATTGTATCTTAATAAATGTAATAAATGCAACAAACTTAATTGCTGGGAATGTACAATTTAAATTTACAGTTACTCTTCATTTGTATTTATACTTGCTGTTAATGTTACTTGAATTCATATTTATTTTTAATTTTTGTTATCTATATTTACAGTTACTCTGTTCCGATACAGAAATAAAACTAACCGACTGGTCTGCTTTTTTCTGAATAAAACCTGATTCCAGCTGAAAAGGCCCAGGAATCGTAAACAAAATTAACTTTATGCGGAACAGATATAAAAAATAGAAATGTGCATGTGATCTGTATGCAGTTATTTTGACCAAGAATGATAAGTTCTTCTGAGAGAATAACATTTATCCTCGGACACAGTCTCCAAATAAACTTTCCTATCCTAACCTAGACTCAGAACCTCCCACCTATAAATTGGAAGATTCATGCCGATTGTATTTGAAATTTCCTGCTGTTTTCCGTTTAGCAAAAGCAATGAATCACACAATACAGTCGGCATGAATCTTCCAATTTATAGGTGGTAGGGTCTGAGTCTAGGTTAGATAGGAAAGTTTACTTGAAGACTGAGGATAAATGTGTCCGAAATAAATGTTATTTTATCTCAAAGATATACACACACACACACACATATATATATATATATATATATATATATATATATATATATATATATATATATATATATATATATATATATATATATATATAGATTTAGTTCGAACTATACTTACTTTGGTATTATAGCAAGGTATTAATGACAGGGGTTGTTCCATTAAGTGGCTCAACCCTTTTGGAAGCACTGTATATGTATCGTTTACTGATGCTACGCCTCTCACAGCAGGGGAGGGGGTGCCAAATAAACAAGCCTCTCACGAGGCACATTCAATGAAATTCTAAGTGCATTGTTCCCATACTCTAGCTTTACTTGCCATTTGCTACCACCCAATGATAACAAGATCTAAGGTATCAGATTTGAGAGAGAGAGAGAGAGAGAGAGAGAGAGAGAGAGAGAGAGAGAGAGAGAGAGAGAGAGAGAGAGAGAGGTGTTGGGCGAAGGGGTTTGGGCATTTCACTGGATGCTACGTAATTTCCCAAACTTTTTCTACTTCCAGTGAGTAGACCCCTGAAAAGGTCAAGTTGTTGGACATTGAAGATCACGGTTATTAACTGGACCTCGATGGCATAACTGCAGAGTGACTTGGAGGAGTTTGATGCGAGCGGCAGTGAGTCACAATGAAATCGGAGAACCAGCAGAATGTGGACTCATGGAACAATCTCTTGAAAAATATATACTGTAAATGGTGTCCCTTCAATATGCAAAACATAATTTACAAAAGAGGCAACAAAATACTAACACCTTGCTTTCCCGCTACTAAACTTCTTTAGGAATGATCCTCAACGAACAAGATCTGTTTCTCTTCAGATGCAGCAACTCCCGGTTTCATAAATTGACGGTATTACGATCTTATAAATGAATACTAAGGAAAGAGTTTTAACAATCTGGGTTAGTATCTTCCAGGTGGCTCGTTTGAATCGTGAGAGCAGTGCACAAGGGACCTGAGAAAAGTGGCCAGCGATACTAAGTTGCAATGAAGCCTAACAGTTAATGGAGTCTGTGAACGAGTGAGTAACTTGCGGAAAATAGCAAGTAATTAATGTAGGTAAACCAACGTGAGATTTTCGTGATAACGTCGGAACAGATAATATATAAGGAGCCAGGAAGCAAAGCTACATATTTACAGTTGGTTTATGGTAGTCCATAACCAAGCCCTAAGGAAAGTCTAGCGTTTGCGAACGCAAATATCCCGAAGGATTAGGCCCAACTGAGAGGACTCCGAAAAATAAACACGAAAATGAAGGCGACTAGGATGATGTCAATGAAGTTCAAGGGATCCTGATCTACAGTACAATGATACATGCATTTCCTCGTTGTGGCCGACTGCTGGTCCTTCCAGAGTCTAGACTGTTCAGTCACGTTGCAGGTTTCAATAACGAACTTTTTTCTACCTTACACTCTGGCCCCATTTTTTTTTTTTTTTTTTTTTTTTGTCTGGTCTTATGCAGGGCAAGAGATAAAAAGGAAAAGACATACCATACCAGGAAGTACACGCATGCTGACTCTCACGGTGATTTTTTTACTTGTGTGCAGAAAATTTTAGCATGCGGTAATCAGGAGCATATTAAACCACCCTACGCAGCTGTCTTATACTTTTTTTTTTTTATTACCATGAACGCGTTTTTATATGCGTGGTAACGAGAAAATTTTCATTCTGTTACATCAAAAAAGTAATCGCATTACATAAAGACCTAAAAGATGTCTGTATGATAATTTCGATGGTATGATTATTTTGAAAGAATACGAGGACATTTTAATGCGGTCATGAAGCAGTTTTTGGAATGTGGGTGGTTGCTAGACTCCCGCCAAATGACCGGCAGATGACAGCAGGAAAAGGGGGGAAGTCCACTAAAATGAAATCGCATTTACAGTTAGTAACTATGAAAGTAAGTTTACAAGAGATCTACGGTGACAATTCCCTGATGTTGTGACATAAGGATATTTTATCCAGAGAGAGAGAGAGAGAGAGAGAGAGAGAGAGAGAGAGAGAGAGAGAGAGAGAGAGAGAGAGAGAGAGAGAGAGAGACTGTGTAGGTTATCTGGGTCACAAAAGACAGGTACTCTCTGTCATTAGTAATGAACATACTCGTCCATAGGCTAAGTAAAAGAAAATTATGAAATATGAAGATTCATGGTTTCTGAAATATATATGAAATATATATATATATATATATATATATATATATATATATATATATATATATATATATATATATATATATATATATATATATATATATATATATATATATATATATATATATATATATATATATATATATATAACAGAATAAAAGGCAAACCAAGCCGTAAGAGACCTCAAGTGTTGGGGCAGCGACTGCACACACACACACACACACAAACACACACAAAAGCACATATATACGTTAGACAACACAGGATTTGGTCAGTGAATAGTGGCAATACTATCGGTATTACAACTTCATCCCTAATGTTAACGCTTAGAAAACGGCAATATAAGAGTACAGTACATTAGGAATCTGATGTGATCGCTTAATGGTTCAAAATAAGGCGTAAGAAGCCAACATTGTTAACTATCAGCACATAAAATATACATTATCCTGTAATGTAAGTAATAAACTTGACAGATTAAAAAATCTTCATGATGACAAACAGAGAACTTGATAGTAATTCAATACTGTTTTAGTCACAACCAAGAGCACTGTGCACACACACACATACACACACACATAATAAACAAATAATAAATATACAAATAAATTATATATATATATATATATATATATATATAATATATATGTAAACACGCACTAATGTTGTCCCTGATACACTATAAATACTATTTATTTGAATTGTGATTAAGAGACATCTAATTTTGCGACAGACGGAGGCAACAGGATAACTGAAGAATTAGAGATTCCCAGGAACATGTAGCCTACTTAGGCTATACTCTGAAAATACGAAAGAATATGTAGTTTCTTCCAACAATTTCTGCAAAACACAATATTAATGAGGATACACGACAACAGAATCTTTAAGTGAAAAGGCAAAAAATGTAAATTTAAATTTGATAATAAGTCTGTGTACATTTTCACATTCTCCCGCCAACAAAAGAGTGCAATGACATTGCACATGAAAATAACTAAACTGTTAATAAATAACTATGACAGGGAGAAGCAAGAAGTCACTTATTGTTTGAGGTCCGTACACCACCTGGGCATTTTATTCCTGCCAGCAGTGGCAGCAGCTCTTGGGACGTGCTCCTTTATCAGATATGCTGTCTACCTGGCGAGGTAGCCGGGCATCTGGAACACTGGCTTGTGAACTGGATGGTTCACTTTCTTCACCCTCTCGAGATGAATCTACATCAAACTGGTTATCAACATCTCTGAAATTGTGGGTGAGAAAAAGCTCCATAGGATACAAATGATCGATGGAATGACGTGCTACAATACCATCACCCCTTTTGAATTTTACGCTTCTAACATTATGGTCATGTCCCACTACAAGTTCTAAAATTCGACCCAGTAACCAGTGAGGCCTAGTTTTATTGAGTATTTTTACAAGGACTACATCCCCAGCACTGATTTTGTTTTCCCAGTTATGTTGACGTTAAGTTTTTACATTGTTCTCTTAGACTAAAGAGATAAGTGTCATACCATAATTCTCTAAAATGATCAAACATTTAATCTTTGGGGGATAATGTTGCAATGAAGAATTCCCTGGATTGGGGGCTTGATTCTACAAGTAATTATCATCTGGTTCTCTTAATAGCAAATGGGAATTGGCATTGTTGCGAGTAATAGCCTCTAGGTTGATTTCAGATGAGCGATAAGCCAAAGGCCTAGGATTAATGGCTGACAGAATGTCGTCAATGACTGTTAACGGCTCGAAATATGAGAGTTTGGATCTGCCAACTGTTTTATAAAGACAATTTTTGGGTCCCAATAAGCCTCTCCCAGGTAGCACCTACCCAGCCAGAGTATAGGGGTATTTTGATATGTTGAATGTTGTAATTTTGAAAATCACTTTGAACTCGTCACTAATCAGAGCTTGTTCTCTATCACTTGACAGTCACTCACAAAGGACCTAGCATTATCACTGTAGATGTGAGAGGGTATGCCATAAATGTTAATGAATCTTAAGAAAGCTAATATGAAACTTTGAGTTGACATGTCAGGAATTAACTCCACATGAATAACCCTAACACTCAAACAAATGAATTTTAACAACTACATTTTGATATCTTCTTCATTTTCTCCTTTGGCCCACAGCTGCCCAGTGAAATCAGTCCCTGCGTGTTGAAAGAATTTGATAAAGTTGACTTGATGTTTGGTAGATATGTCATTTTAGGATACCGGAAGGCCAAACTGTTGAATATCTGGCACATCATACAAAGCCTTGGATACTTTTAATTACTTGACGAATGCGGGGAATCCAAAACCCGCTTGTACGAATTGATTTTAAAATTGTTTGAAAACCAAGGTGTTTGCATTTCTTGTGGTAGTACTCCACAATCAACTCTGTCAATCTGTGACTCTTAGAAAGTAGGATGGGATTTGTCATATCATAATCATATTTCTAGGTCTTACCAATTCTACCCTTGGAATGTATTATATCATTGTTATCTAGGAATAATTCTAAGATGTTGACTAGGATGGGAATTTCACTAAGGTTTTGCCATCTGGGTTCTGAAGATAGGCTTTCAGAAGCAAAACAATTTCATTGAATAACTTGTCGTTATGATTTTAGCATAAGATTTCTTGAATTTATAGTAGGCTTCGAAAACGTAAGAGGTGACTCTACAGTCTGTTGAGATCAGAGTACTTCTGAATGTTGACCAAAGGTTCACACGGTAGTCCTACATTAACACTGAAAGAAGCTGATACTTGAGGAGGCTTACAAGTATCTGAAAGACATCCTAAGTTATTTTCAGGCCAAGTATTTTGATGAGGTGAAGGCCACGCAGCTCAGGGCCATTTGTTTGTTTGATGAATTCAGAGAGAGAGAGAGAGAGAGAGAGAGAGAGCCCTTGTTATGAGGTCACAAGGATTCTCCTCATCCTTGATATACTTGAAGTTAATTGAGAAACCATATTTCTCTTCTAGGTTCCTCTTGAAGATTGAAATATCTTTGAATGCGATTGCGCGTGAACATACTCTTCGTAGAAATAGTCTACGAGAAGCCACTGTAACACAACCTGAGAATCTACTGCAACTGTAACATTTTGAAATTTGATTGAGATGAATGAGTCCAGAACTACTGGGAGACAAGTTATAGAGTTGGAAGTGTTTTCGATTTTAAGGGAGCCACCCTAGATTTAGCAAATATTAACTGTGAGTCTCCATCAAAGAATATTGTAACCTGCAAAATCATAACTAGATTTGGAAGCATTACAAAAAAATGCACAATGAATTAATCTAATTTTGATTGATGCAAGATGGAGGCAAGGGGAATGAGGACAACTGGGTGAGATGACAACAGTGTTTTTGCCACAATTGTCTCATGATTAATTTCCCTTTGTTTGTCACAGGTAGGAGGAGGCCCAAGGGGTCGAAAACTTTGGATATTTGAGACAGAACTGATTTTTTAGTTTTAGCTGAAGGATCTAGCTATTTGCATGGAATCACTTTCCATGAAATACTTAAGACCCAGGACCTTTTCATAGGCACTGCCATGGAAGGCAAGACGACCCTCTTTCACCATGACTGATACAAGTTCTTGATTGTTGGATTTCCATGATCTACGACAGAAACCAGCCTGTTGCACATGGTTGATAAACTCTGTATAAACTTTCTTGAGGAAGTCAGGTGAGTTGCCAGTGATGATGAGATCGTCCACATAACAGTTCGGTTATGAAAATTCATCATCGCCAAACTGGTTTGTATGATGTTTGATGACAGTTGAGAATGAATGGACCAGCATGGAATTAAAAATTATTGTTTTGTACCTGTAGGATACTTATTTGTCTCCTTCTTTCATAAAAAACAAAATCTATTTTCATCCTCTTCTTTTGTAACAAAATCTGCAGGAATGCTTGTTTGATGTCACTTAACATGACTATGTCATTTGATCTGAAGTACAGGGGACAATCCACTGTCACCCAGTAAGTTGATGCCAGCGTATGCGGCTTCATTGAGAGAAGGAGCATTGTTGTTCTTCAAAGAGCAATTAAATACAGGCCCAATCTTAGTGGTTACATTGAGTTCATCTTTAATGAATGGCCTACGAGTTTCTAAATATATTTGTCGAAGTCTTGAGACTTAACATTGATCCTGTCAATGACTCCATCCTCAAACTGGTTATGAAAGACTTGTTGGTAAGCAGTCAATAATCGTTTTTGTTCCAAATTATTAACTACTCGGTTCAGAACCGTAAGAGCAACTTTATGACTGTCAATAAGGTCATCCATTCCATGAAAGAAAAATGTAATATTTGTTGTCTTTGTAGGTGATGCCTCACCAAAATTCTTCAATCTTGGCAAGATCATATTGTGATGATGGCTCAGACTCCTCTTGATAACCCAAGGTGTCTAGGCTGAATATTTGTTCGAGTCCTTGTTTAACGGAGCTGTCAGGAAACAAATGGAGCGAAATACAAAGTTGATTTGAAATGAAGGAAAATTTTTCTCCTTGGGAACCAAGTCCCGATATTCTAGTTCAGGTTTGGCTGCAACTTGTTGGTGTGCACAGACTGGAGTCACCTGGTTACGGTATGGGAAATGCATCACATTTACAAAGGGAACAAGGTCCACTGGTGTACTCCAAGCGGAACCCAGCGTGCACCGAGTGATGTGAAGGTCTGGGATTAATTGCAATATGTCTACTCCAACTAAACCTTCAAGGGGTATACTTTTACCATTTGAGCCAAGAGAATAGCCTTTGTTGATGATGATGTTGATTGCCGCATCAAGTTGAGAAACATGCAGCCGAATGTCAAATGCTGGGTTGGCCAACAGAAGCAATAGGATACTTTTTCCCACCAGGGATAGACACATACATTAGACATTCACCAAACTGACGCTCGGTAGCACCCAAAAAGGTAGTGATATCATCTTAGTGGGTAGAAGGCATGCTCGTAGGCCTCCTAAGCTCCTCAGCAACAGATATGGACAGATAACTTCTCTGAATATGTATCTAGAAGGACCTAACAGTGTGAGAGGTGTTAACACCATGAAATTTTATAGACAGAAAAGGTTGGTAACAAGTCTTGATGTGTTGAACATTTATACACAGATTTGTGGATGCCCCACCATAACTGCTGTTAGAGCATAATGCAGAAATGTGAGCATATGATTTGCAAATAACACTGTACATTGAAAACTGAGTTGACTGTCCTTACTTGGACAAGTGGTTGAATCATGTTTGCAACTAGTGCACAATATGCATAAGCCAAGTGAAGAGCACCTCCTTTGACAGTCAACTGGTTTCTCAAATTTGGTGCAGCTGATCATGCTACGTCCAACACCACTACAAAACTTGCATTGTTTGATATTGGAACTATTAACATTACTGTTTACATTGTTATTTATGAGGGCTACCACTCTTCTGAACAGTTTTAGGTTGAGCAGTGAGGGTGAAATTTTCTTGTGTTGATTGGGATTTGATTTCAGTGGAATTTGAATTTTTCTGGAACTTGCTTACGTTTCGATGTACTACTTTTTCCTTCACAAGACTGACTTTCTTTTCAACCTTAGCATTACTTTTGGGAATTTGACGTTCGACTTAAAGTCTGAATAATTTCCCTGTAGTGATCAAACAGATCTACAACAGAGGGGTAGTTGTTGTTTATGAATTGAATCTCTCGCAACTGAAAGGAGTAAATTTAGCAAAAATGATGTTACTTAGTAATTTACAACCTGAAGAATCAACATCTAACAGGTCTGTTATACGTTTCCATCTCATGGACAATGGCTCTGCACTTGTTAATGTAAGTAAGAACACATTTGAATGAAACATCGAATTTTGGTGAGAGTTCAATTAGTTGTTTGAAACTTTCATCTATAATATAAGGAATATATATAAAAATTCCTTTTTCAGCAAAGTGAAGGCTACTGTATAATTATCATCACAGGTGGACAGGTGAGAAATGACTTTAAATGCATAGCCAGATAAAAAAAACTACCAAATATACAACTTTTTTGGAATCAGATAATGTTCCGCAAGCATCAACACAATTTGTTAGCTGATTTACCATCAAATTCCTTACAGGTCAGTTTAGGCAACTTAACAACCATTACAGGCTTGCTATGACTAACATTTGTTTGAGATCGTGTTTGTAAACTGTTGAATTGTTGGTCTAGCTCAGCTAATCTATCTAGAACTAGAACATGATAATCCACCTGTTGAGTTATTTCACTTCATTTACTAGATTCATCTTCATCAACATCATGACTTACAAACAGATCCAAAATTTGTTCATCTACTACCTTAATCTTCTGAAGATATCCTTGGATTGATTGACTGCAACGCAAAAAACTGATTGTCAATTCATCTTCTGAAAGGGCATCAAGTTTCCCCAAGGCAACAGTTATGCATGACTTAAAACCTACCCACCTTTTGCTAAGGGGAGTAAGAAGATCGGACAATGTTGCATTTTTGACAAAACCTTACTCTCAAAAGGCATTAATCAAAGTTATATGACACATGAGAAACTCCAACCCATGCAAAAATCAATATTTATGATAAAAATTAATATTTACAAAGGCCAAAATAAACGCAGCCTATACTGGATATGATAAAGATTGAATATTTTAGGTTAGGCTAATTAAATGGGCAAATGTTGAATGAATAGGCTAGGCTAGGCTAACTGAATAGGGCAAATGATGAATGCGTGGCTAGGCTAAGCTAATTGAAATATCAAATGCTGAAAAAATAGCTAGACTAGCTTAACTGAAACGATGAATGTTGAATGAATAGGCTACGCTAGGCTAATCGAAAATGCGAATGCTGAATGAGTAGCTAGGCTAGGCCAACTGAAATGTCGAATGCTGAAAGAATAGCTAGGCTAGGTTGATTGAAATGGCGAGGAATTTCTGAAATTCGAACTCGACACGTTGCAAAAGTACAAAATTCTCAGAAGATATAATTACTATTTATTTGCATTGGGGTTAAGAGACACCTAATTTGCAATGGAGGAGTTAACAGGTTAATTGAAGAATTGATTCTCAGGAACATGTATTAGGCTATACTCTGAAAATAGGAAAGGATAAGTAGGTTCTTTCAAAAATTTCTGCAAACCAACAACCTTTACTTCGTTGTTGTTTCCAGAAGCTTCCAGCACGTTGTTAAGAGAATTTGTGGTCGAAAATCCTGTAATTTATCCAGCTGGTAACTGGTTACTGGACTAGCTAACTTGTACTTGAAGAGAGTTGTGATGTGAAGATTTGCATAGAGTCATTCTAGAAATCAAAGGAGAACGCAGGATGTAACACGAAATTAACATCACAGCTACTAAGCATAATGACACTTTCAGGGAAAAAAAAAAAAATTTAATATTAACAAGAAAAAACCACAAATTTCTCAGATATTCATTTGTGGTTTTTTCTTGTTAATATTCCATTTTTTTTTCTCTGAAAACGTTATTATGCTTAGTAACTTAGTCTGATGTTAATTTCGTGCTTAATTACTTCCATTTTGCTTTCATCTAAAATTCAAAGCTCACTGATGTACTTATCATTATTATTTATCTATCTTTTAAATTAATGATTTTATTTATCTATCTTTTAAAGAATGATTTGCTACTTTCCATTTTAGTCTGACTGATGTATGGATTTTTCATTTTCTGCGTTTTTAGCCCTGAAGCTGGGGTTTGTATCCCGAAACGTAGATGATGGAAATAAATAATTTTATAACTGAAAATGCTGAAGTTTCTGCTGGCCATACTGTTCCTATTCAAGATTCGACTTTCTAGAAGCGACAATGCCATTCATTAATTTCTTTTTATATTCACAAATATTAACCCGGTAATATAGTTTAATACCGAATTCACTGTACCTAATGAGTAACTTACATCCAAAACGAGTTATAATGACAAGTCCCGCGCCGTTGCTTTAAAAACAGCGATAAACGTTCCACTTTAACCACTCTGCTAACAAGAGAGATAGTGGTTCATATCAACACTTTAAGTGTATAATATTACCGAAGTATTGTGAATTCCATACTACACGATATTTTGGGTTTTAAATACAAATATATAAGTATACACACACATTATTTATATATAAATATATATATATAATATATATATATATATATATATATATATATATATATATATATATATATATATATATATATATATATATATATATATATATATATATATATATATATATATATATATATATATATATATATATATATATATATATATATATATATATATATATATATATATATATATAAAACAAATGTGTGTGTATCTATATATATATATATATATATATATATATATATATATATATATATATATATATATATATATACTGTATATGTATATATTGTCAGGATATACATCCCCCCTCCTGTAGATTTCCGTGCATTATTTAATTTTGAAATAATCTGCTATTCATTTGACTGTCGGGCCGGGAAAATTGGTGGGTGACGGACGGAAACAAGCATAGTTTGAACTAGATCAGGCTGTTAGTACCAGTGTGTAGCAGTGGGGACACCCCTTCCTGATCCTGGGGAAACAATAGGTACTCCTTTTTCACCCCCATCACGCGATGGGGAAGCATTTAGTATTAAGGTCAAATCCTATAAATAAGGTAGGATTTTAATCTTAAAACAACTAAGCATGTTTTCCTGGCCCTCTTGCTGGTTCTCTTGAAATATTTGCAGGGATGTCGGACTAACGCTGAGGCCCCACAAAGCTGGCTTTGGGAAGGCAGAAGCTTTCTCAATCAGCACCGGGCGGATCTAACTTTGGTTGAACTACCATCGAAAGCCGAGATGACTGTTGGCGCCACAATTATCAGACAAGGTTTGTCCATCGAAATAATCAGTAAACCAGCCCTTCCCCCTTTACTTAAACTCCTTAAAATCCATTTAAACTTTAACTCCTTCCTCCACAAAGCAATCCTCCTTTGTAAGAGTCCTGCCCAGCCTCCCATATCTCGTGCCTTGAATTTAAGTAAAAATCCCATACTAAGTATCAATTATCCGTCCCCAGTGTTTTAAGGGCAAATTTAGAACAATACCAGTGTTAAATTTACTCTTTGTGTGAGTGGATCAAAACCTGAATCAATTATCATTGGTTAATTTCATCACAATTATCTGCTGGGCTAAGTGGTTAATATTTAATTGTGTAAAGTATCCCCATTTATAAGGGGGATTCCATTTCCTTCTGTGTGCCTCCATTGTTAATCTCAGGACCTCTCTTTCAGGAGAGACAAGCTGGCCTATTGCACTCCAAAGCTGCCAACCCACAATCCTGAATATTCGTGGTCGTAGTCAATATCTAGTCCATTGTAGCCCAAAAATGTTTATATGAATTATTCTCCCATCCTGGAGTTCCATCATTTGCATCATCTGAGACTATTTCGTGTAATCAGGGCATGACTAACTCTTGTTATTATCATTGGACTGATTGTATTGCACATTGGCCCCCTTATTAATCAGCTTGCTTGTTGCCAATCATTGCATTATTGTTCCATGTGTCCTATTAATGAGTCTGCCCATTGACTATCATGTCGTAGTGTTTGTCTCCTTGTTTCATTGCTAAAGTCTCTGTAAATAAACCCCTGTAAATTTGTAAAATAATTCTAATTCCAAATGGCGACCTTTCTCATTCACTTGTAATTCTGAGGTAAGTTTTCAAATAACTTTTCTTTTGCTCATAAGCTGGGCTTTGCTTTCATGGAGCATCAATATAAACCTTGAATTTCTCCCCAACCAAGACGTCCAGTTTATGACAATATATATATATATATATATAATATATATATATATATATATATATATATATATATATATTTATATATATATATATATATATATATATATATATATATTATATATTTATATATATATATATATATATATATATATATATATATATATATATATAACACAAATGTGCAAATAATTCATACTGAAGTTTGCATAGCAAGCTTCCACAGAGCAGAATGCCCAAAGTGAAAACTCAGCTAAGGTAATAACAAATATATTAATGTAAATCTATAGATAATTACATATAAAAAACAACTATGTAAGTCGGAAAACTCAGGTATTGGCGAGAAGAAAAATGATGCGATAAACAAAACTGTAAGGAACTTTAGTTTTACGATAAAATTTAGTGTGTGTGTGTGAGCACAGACGATTTCTTCCGTACTCTTCAACGTTATGACCAAGCCTACGGCTGGTGATAGTACCACCGTCCAATTTAAGCTTCTCAGTGAACTAACTACACGAACTGATGCAAAACTTGGGAGATCCAAGATTACAGTCTTAGGTGGGAAAGAGGAAAACATTATGTGAGCAATCTAAAGGTAAGCACAACTGTTTTACCTGTAGCAGAAGACAAAGCTTGCGACCCAAAGCCGGCAAAAGCCTGCAGGGTGTACGTTGTAACAAAGCCTACTTGTTCACCTCGACTAACCTACTTGGGTTAAACAAATCGTTTCGGCGGTTCGTGTCCTACAGAGTACTTTACTAATCCTGGTATCATATTGGTTGGGAAAACTGAACGAGAGTAGTGACAACTTGTAAGGTTGCTTTGGAAACACTTGCAGCATTCTTCACTAATGCACACAGAATATCACTATTCGAACAGTTGAGCAACCTCCGGGCCAAGCAGCCAATCTTTGCGTAAGGTGTTTATCTTTGGAACGAAAGCATACGCTTTTAAAAAGAATTTTTCTCTAATTTACTAATAACAGCAGAATTCGGTTGCTTGATTTTTTTTTTTTTTTGTTATACAAGCGCCGATTTTTATCATGGAAATGATATTCATAAAATTGCGTTTTGTTATTTGCGTGACTGCTATACTGAATGATTTGGAGAATAAAATGTGATTTTCGAAAGATGCACTTTTCACGTATCGAAATTTATAATGTTAATTTCCTTGGCTACCTTTGTGTGTGTGTTGTGTGTTTGTGTCCCTCTCCCCCTTCCCATTTCCTCTTCCCCTCCCCATTTTTCATCTCCCTTCCCCATCCCCTCCCTTCCCCTTCCTCCTGTCCCTTCCCATTCCCCTTCCCCCCCTTCTCCTCTCCCATCCCTCTTCCCTTTTCCATGTTTTATGTTGAAATAAATTGCGTTGAGATTGAGTATTGGTAACAAAAATTTTTATAGATTTGTAACATCATTTTTTTTTTTTTTTTGTAAAAGTAACGTGCAGATTTTTCAAATCTAAAGATAATTTGCTTTGACCTTTAGAATTGATGAAGTGTTTAATTAACCTCATGTGGTAACTATGACCCACCTGCATTACGAGGATCACAGAAAATACTACTTCTGTTTACAACTGTAGTCTTCAAGATTTAAGAAGATGATAATAATAACTGTCCAGAAATTTTCAACATTGTAACCCAACGGTATGTGATAAAGGATTTTTGGCTGAGCTTTGTTATTTTCGTTTTGAAATGGACTCAGCGGGTAATTCTAGAACAACAGCAGGCACTACTGGTGATGGTCCGGAACCGCCAATGGCATCAGCATTGGTTCAAAACCCTTCAGCAGCTGCTCCTGCACCTACACCAAGATTTGGTCAGTTGTTTTGTATATGACCGGAAGGTAAACGGGGCTGGTGCTGCCTGTAGACTTTTGCTGACTATTATTAGTAGGATTAATTTAGCTTTGGGTATGGGTATGGAATGGATGTGGGTATGGTATACATCTGGGTATGGTCATGTGTATAGGAATGGTATGGTATGGGTATGGAATGGATATGGGTATAGGTATGGAATAGATATGGGTATGGTATGGATATGGTTATGGGTATTGGTACGGGTATGGGTATGTGTATAAGTATGGGTATGGTAAGGATATGGGTATGGGTATCAATATAGGTATGAGTATGGTACAGATATGGGTATGGGTATGTTACAGATATAGGTTTGGGTATCAGTATGGGGATGGTAGGGGCATAGGTATGGGTATGGTACAGATATGGGAATGAGGATAGGTATGGGTATGGTACAGATATGGGTATGGTACGGATATGGGAACTAGCAAATGCAAGCAATAGAGAGCATCTGCTAGTCTGAAATGAAACATCCTCATGGCCAGGTAGCCTACCTACTAGTAATAACTACACAACGCTTCAAGACAATTTATTTCGTAAGTCGCCAAATATATATATATATATATATATATATATATATATATATATATATATATATATATATATATATATAACTATAAATTTACTAAATTAGTCAATTGCTCAGTACTAAATTGGCGGGAAAGCTCCTTCCACACACAAACCGAAGCCTTCCCATATCCAATTTACATTTCACATGATTAGGCCTAGTCTACTCGACTTAACCGTATAGACTTGTACAGATTGTTCGTCAAGGACCTATTACCGAATACGTAGGACTCCTAACATTTGTCGCAAGTTTCAGTATTATGTGTATATACAAGACATGGCATTAACTTTTAACCTAGCTTAGTACCGGCTTGCCTGTGTAAATTCCCTGGAACAGTTTGACAATACGAGCACTTTTTTTTAAACATTACAGTATATTTGGCAGATGTTTGGTCACATAATCTACATGATTGAGAAGACTGATTGATTTATGAAAGTATAGTCTACGACCTGGCACTAGAACCGTTTGATTATTCCGTACCTTATTTAGAGCTCGGTCGCTCGTCAAAGCTGAGAATGCCAAAGAGAGACATCATTCGAAGCCATCTCGACATGAAAATTACTCGCACACAGTACACTTTCAAAGTACATTCAACAGAAACAACAGTTAAGAGTAAACAGACGACTGCAAACTGAGTTCTTTCCTTCAGTCACAGGGAGAAGAAATGGAAACTTCCCATGATGCAATGCAAGGGTGTTTGCATCACAAATCTTAAGACAAATTAAGAATGTTTACTCTCGGCTCAGGCCTTTGTGGAATTTACATTGTGGTCTGGACGGAGGGAAATGAATATCGAAATCGGGAGATTCACCAGCGCCACTAAGATGATTGATAGGTATGAATTATGCGAACATTCGTTATTTATAGCTTTTATAGTGAAACGATTAAGAACTCAACTCTTGGTTTCTCCAGCATCATTGAGACCCATTGCTGATTACACCATATTCAAAGGGCCTACTATATATATATATATATATATATATATATATATATATATATATATATATATATATATATATATATATATATATATATATATATATATATATATATATATATATAATTATTTTGTCCCCAAGATGGTCGATAATTGTTTTGTCCCAAAGATGGTTGACTTAACTTCATTGATTAAAAGACCAATAGTGCAGCAGATGATGTTAACTTAGAAATGTGATTATGAAGTAAATATTCTTTCAGAGGTAAAAACGAAAAATTTTCAAAATTTAGTCATTGTTTAACAGCAAAAAACATATGGAAGTCACAAACACTAGGGTCAGATGTTTAGATCAGACCTTAAACCGTTCACGGGTTGATACCGTTTGGCGTCTCCTGTTATTCTGGGTTTATTGATTACCATTCGGCTATTTTCCAGCTGATTTGGATGAAACTTTTTGGGTGGGTACAATGTGGGTTAATAATTAATCATCCGCTCCCACACTAGCCATCTTATTTAGCTTGATCTATTTTTCCAGGTCACCGGTGAACTTGACGGAAGAATATTCTACCTTTTTTCCTTTAGATAGAACCAGAAACTTCGGGATTTTTTACCTTGACCTGTTAGGTACTTTGGGAGCTGGTGAATATTAAAAAATATATTTTTACCTTGACTTTGGTCTATTTTTCCAAGTCACACCTCAATTTGAAGATCGCCTTTGTATTTTTACCTGGTTTGATGAAATTTCGCAGACAGATACTTTGGGGGCTGGCACGTAATTTTTCCATGCTATTTTGACCATGACCTATTTTTGAGGTCACAATTCAATTTAAAGTCCAAGATTTCAGTATCCCACGATTTATTTTTCTCTGATTCTGATGAAACTTTGTAGGTAAGTACTTTGTCTGTTGGGAATGGTTCTCCCTGATTTTTTTTTTTACCTTGACATTTTTAAAGGTCACAGAAACAATTTAAAAACCAAAATTTGAGCTATTTGTATCTAGATCTCAGAGTTCATTAGAGATTAGGGGACTCTGTTCTTTCGACTCTTTGCCAGGAATGTATAATAATTAAGTTCTGTCTAGAAGGATAGGTGTTTTTCCGTGCAGTTTACCGTAAATAATTTTTTTGTTACTCTTCCAGAACCAGATATAGTAAATCATAAGGCACTTATTTATAAACTTCAAAATCTTGGAATGGGTGGATATGTTGTAAGATTACTTCAAGATTTCCTTACAGATGGGCAGCAACGAGTTGCTGTTGATGGGAGCTTTAGTGAACCAAGACCTATTGAGTCCTGAGTTCCACAGGGTAGTGTTCTTGCTCCACTATTATTTTTGGTGTATATAAGCGATATGGGTGTTGGCCTGAAAACAAAGATTGTTCATTTTGCCGAAGATGTCAACACTTATGGATGTAGTAAAGCCTCGATTTATGAGAAATGAAGGTGGATGGGACTTTGCTGAATGAGTCTGAAGCTTTAACTATTCAAGGTGTAACTTTTGATACATCTTGCTTTTGAGAAACATCTATTGAAAGTTTCAGCAAATTTCGCACGAAAGTTAGGTATCGTTCGTAAGGTCTCATATGTTTATAACATAAAATCGTTGCAAACTGTTTTAAGTTATATGTGCTTCCTTTACTAGAATATTGTTCTCCAGGTGTGGGATGTTTGCTTCTTGCCAGAGATATGTCTCTTTCAGATAGAGTGGTTCGTGGTGGTAGGTTTCTGTTTCCTAATATTAGCAGTTATGACTTGGACCATCGACGGATGATCTCTTGTTTGTCGCTTTTTCATAGGTTGTATTTAATAGAGATCTCTGATCCCCTTCTCCTGCCGAGAACAACCTAATTCGCTGAACAGCAGCACCAATATGCAGTAAATGTGCCTCGCTGTCGAACTTTTCAGTTCCAGAGGTTCTTTATTCCTCACACCGTTGGGCTATGGAACGGTCTCCTGAGAAAACTGATGCAATGCATCTAAGGATGTCATTTTAATACATTTTTATCTTTTTATTAACTTATTAATTTGTTTTTCCTCAAGTGAAGATGTATTTCCATTTACCTTGTCTTACTTCCTAATGAGCACTATATTCTTAGGATTGAATTTTAAGTCAGTGGCATTTTTATGTTTTATTAACTTAGCTTAATTTGTTTTTCCAATTAGTAAAAGTGCCAGGTCATCATTTTAATCATTTTTACTTTATGGTATTTATACAATTTCACACATTGTATCTTGTTTCTTCATTCACAATCAAGACTGTAGCACCATATTCTTTATTATAATTGAACTTATTATTGTTTATTGTTTTTACTCAGTCAGTCAATTCCATTGTCTCTCACGGCCCGGCGTCAGTGCCTGGTTCTGTTCCATATGAATAACCTTTACCTGCTCGTTCTGAATAATAACTGTGGGCTTGCTCCATATGAATAGGTTCATAATAATAATAATAATAATAATAATAATAATAATAATAATAATAATAATGCTTAAACGTGAGGGGGAAATCGTGGCAAGGTTAAGTTGTTGATAAGAGACCAAATGATGGAGCCTAACGATAGAGCAACATGTTTAATGTATATAAATTGGTACGATTTTCCCCTTGCGTTGAAGTAGTCCTTCGGATGAACCCCAAGAGAGGAGGCAGGTGACATGGTGGTTCCCCTGAAACTTTTCTCCTATAGCAATAATAACCGTCACATTATAACGAAAATTTTTAGACTTGACTGGATTTTTGGATAGGTCTTTCTTCGTCTGTTCAAAATCTCATTTAGAATGTTATTACGATTATGATAGCTGCATGAAAGGAGGAGTTTCTTCAAAAATTGACAGTTATGTAGAAGAGCGTTGAGCTTTGAACTCAGACGGCTCAGTTCCAAAATTGAATATACGAAGATAAAACGTCCCTTATCCTTCACTTTGTTGGCATCTCGGACCTTTTTGCACCCCCCTTGTCGCTCACATCAAGCTAATAAGATAATTGTGTAAGTTTCAGGATTTTTTAAAGCACGGTCATTAATCCTGCTTCCAACCCTCACTTTCTGCCTGGCTTTAGGGCTGGCGTGAATGAGAGGAGACTCCAGGTATTATCGTTCTATGCACATAGTTTTACCTCCACTTAGATAGAAGCTCAAATGATCTTTTAAATCAAGGTTTATCTAGGATATTATTATTACTTTTATTAGTATTGTTTTCTTGGTCTACCACAGTCATCCTATTCGACTGGGTGGTTGTTATAGTGTGGGGTTCCGGGTTGCATCCTGCCTCCGTATGAGTCCATCACTTTTCTCACTATATGCACTGTTTCTAGTAGCACTCTTTTCTGCATGAGTCCTGGAACTACTTCGGCATCTAGTTTTTCCAGATTCCTTTTCAGGAATCTTGGAATCGTGCCTAGTGTTCCTGTGATTATGGGTACAATTTCCACTGGTATATCCCATATCCTTCTTATTTCGATTTTCAGGTCTTGATACTTATTTTTTTTTCTTTCTTTCTCATCTACTCTGGTGTCCCATGGCATTGCGACATCAATGAGTGATACTTTCTTCCTGATTTTAACAATCAACGTCACGTCTGGTCTATTGGCACGTATCACCCTATCTGTTCTGAGACCATAGTCCCAGAGGATCTTTGCCTGATCGTTTTCTGTCACTCCTTCAGGCTGGTGTTCGTGCCATTTATTACTGCAAACTAGCTGGTGTTTCTTGCACAGACTCCAGTGGAGGGCATTTGCTACTGAATCATGCCTCTTTTTGTACTGGTTCTGTGCAAGTGCCGGACATTCGCTTGCTATGTGGTTTATGGTCTCGTCTTTCATATTGCACTTCCTGCATATGGGTGAGATGTTATTTCCATCTATTGTTCTTTGGAAATATCTGGTTCTTAGGGCCTGATCTTATGCCGCTGTTAGCATTCTTTCTGTTTCCTTCTAGAGTTCTCCCTTCTGTAGCCATTGCCATGTTTCATCGCTGGCCAGTTCTTTTGCCTGTCTCATGTACTGTCCGTGCATTGGTTTGTTGTGCCATTCCTCTGTTCTGTTTTTCATTCTCCTGTCTCTGTATATTTCTGGGTCTTCGTTTACTTTTATCAATCCTTCTTCCCATGCACTCCTTAGCCACTCGTCTTCACTGGTTTTCAGATATTGCCCCAGTGCTCTGCTCTCGATGTTGACGCAGTCCTCTATGCTTAGTAGCCCTCTCCCGCCTTCCTTTCGTGTTATATATAGTCTGCCTGCATTTGCTCTTGGGTGTAGTGCTTTGTGTATTGTCATGTGTTTTTTAGTTTTCTGGTCTATGCTGCAGAGTCCAGCCTTTGTCCACTCCACTACTACTGCGCTGTATCTGATTACTGGTACTGCCCATGTTTATGGCTTTTGTCATGTTTCCGGAGTTCAGTTTTGACTTGAGTATCGCCTCAAGACTCTGCATATATTCTTTCCTGATCGTGTCCTTCATCTCTTAGTGTTTTATACCCTCCTCTTCTGTTATTCCCAGGTATTTGTATCCTGTCTCATCTATGTGTTTGATGCTATTCCCGTCTAGTAGCTTTATCCCTTCAGTCCCTGTTACTTTGCCTTTTTGTATGTTGACTAAGGCACATTTTTATATTCCAAACTCCATCTTGATGTCCCCAGATACAATCCTTACAGTCTGGATTAGGGTATCTGTTTCCTTGATGCTCTTACCAGACAGCTTGATGTCGTCCATGAACATCAGATGGTTAATTCTGTTGCCTCCTTTTTGAGTTGGTACCCAGCATCCATCTTCTGCAGTATTTTTGTCATGGGAATCATGGCTACTACGAAGAGTAGTGGGGACAGTGAGTCGCCTTGAAAGATCCCTCTCCTGATGTTAACCTCTGCTAGTCTTATCCCAGAGCTTGTCAGTACTGTATTCCAGTTGCACATTGTATTTTTAAGGAAGCTGATGGTGTTTTCCTCTGCCCCACATATTTTCAGGCATCTATTGGCCACGTGTGCGGTATCATGTCGAAGGCTTTCTTGTAGTCAATCCATGCCATGCTTAGGTTGGTTATCCTTCTCTTACTATTCTTCATTACAATTTTGTCTATTAGGAGCTGGTCCTACACTTCCTTCTGCAGCCTTTCTGTTGGTAGGGGATGGTGTTTGTATCCTTTAGGTTGTTGTATAGCCTTTCACTGATGATACCTGTTATTAACTTCCATATTATTGGTAGACAAGTGATAGGCCTGTAGTTACTTACTATATTTCCCTTGCTCTTGTCTTTCTGTACTAAGGTTGTTTTCCCTGTGGTCATCCATTTGGGCGCATGGTGGTTTGTGATACAATGCTAGAGTTGTTCTGCTATTCGTGGGTGTAGGGCACTGAAGTTTTCGAGCCAGTATCCATGGACTTCATCGGGACCTGGGGCTTTCCAGTTGGGCATTTTCTTTAGTTGGTATCTGACTGTGTCTGTTGTGATCTCGGTGAATCTTTGTTTTATTCTCCCCATTTCTTCTGCCTTGATTTCCTGGAGCCATGTTGCATGTTTGTTGTGTGATACCAGATTACTTGGTTCGGCTTCAGGAATTTCCTGGTGGTTGTCTTCCCCTTATTATTATTATTATTATTATTATTATTATTATTATTATTATTATTATTATTATTATTATTATTATTATTATTATTATTATTATTATTTCAGTATGTTTGCATTATTTATGTGTGGTGTCAAATTTTATCGAGAAACATTGGATTAAAGATTACTGAACTCAGGTGAAAGTTTCTTTATGTCGTCTAGTTTCAAAGATACAGTTCTGTTCAAACCATGACCCCGGCCCCAGGATGGCTTCACTAAAGTGGTTCAGAGTCATAAGTAGAAATTTTCCTTAAACTTTATCATCAGAAAACCTACTAGAGGCCACAATAGGAGTGTCACATACAATATACAAATGAAATCATATTCATATACTCAGAGTGCAACGCGGTGGCTAAGGTGAACAGTGGTTCATGTTTTCAGGTGAGGTTCCCAACCTTAGGCGCTTGAGTTAATTACGATAAATGGCTAGCAAGTAAATCCAGACTAGGCTATTCTGTCCAGCAGTTCTCCGTAATTTTTGGAAAATTAAAAATAAAAGATATGTTCACTCTCGTCCGTCCCAGTATTTGTCAACATCTTTCACAACGAACCAAGAGATAGAAGCACTCGTTTTTAATTTTATTTCGTAATTGTATTCAGTTAAATTCACCATGTTTTGAATTTGGTAACATTATATTAGTAGATATATTTTCATATTGGTCATTTGAGATTGTATTTATATTACATTATACTGTTTACCAAGTATGCATCCCATTAGAATATCCCGCCTATAGGGTTCCCTGGAGAGTGCGCTGTGTGTGTGATGTAGGCTACTGTACAGTGAGCGCCCTCTACTTTTAATGCTGATCTGTTCCCTGCAGGATCTTTCCACATAACTGTCCAACTTCTCCAACCATAATTTGCCGAAATTTTCACTTCTCCTTCATAAACAAAACCTTGAGAACAGCTTCATCGTAGTTTACTGCAGGGCTCGCTCAGTTATCTAATAATAATAATAATAATAATAATAATAATAACAAAATATATGAAATAAAAACATTAATTCCTTGTGTAACAGTGCTTCAGTACTCAAATCAGGTTCACAAGAACAAATTAAGATATACTTTAGTTTACCTGAAAAACCATACCACGCCCTAATGTGAAACGTTCACAGAAAACTAAATTTTCGGGGGAACAAAATGATTTATGGCTCTTTAACATCCTGTTTCATCGTTTTTCGGACTGCCTCAGAAGTAAAAGCCCATTCTGGCATAAAGCCAGCTAGACCTATAACAACAACTGTTTCATCGTACCATAGATTATATTTCAAGAAGAAGCTGGAAAATAAATAAGGCAAGTTAGCCACCTTATATGGGGTGGAAATACCATTTAGAATATCTGCAGACGAACCTTCCTACAATATAATCAACATTAACATACTTAACTACCATACTTAACTTAAGCTTCCTCATCTTCCCTGGAAATTTATTTAACCTTCGTTATTCAAAAATTTCGCACTATTATCCATCTTTTTTAATATAAAAAAAATTATATATGATTAATGAAAGTCTATAGTGTGGTAGAAGCAATCCACACTTAACTGGGTAAGTGAATGTTTTACATCGTTAGAAGTAAACATTATATAATACATACAATATAATATATATATATATATATATATATATATATATATATATATATATATATATATATATATACATATATATTTATATATATATATATATATATATATATATATATATATATATATATATATATATATATATATATATATATATATATATATATATATATATATATATATATGTGTGTGTGTGTATGTGTGTTTATATATATCTAATGGATGGGTGGTGTTTTTGGCTCTAATGGATGGGTGGTTTTGGCGAGGGATGAAAAGGCTCTGGTCCGTTTCATGAAAAATCAGTTTTGCCCCCGTTTGTCTTAAATTCAGTACCTGATGGACAGGTGACTGTGGTGGTTTGCAACCAAGGAGGGGAACATTTATGCTTACAACTTCCTCCTTAAGAGACCTTCTGAGAACTGAAAGAACAAAGCCCTCTGACAGGGGCGTTCATAGACATTTTGGGGTTCCGGGGGCACAGTCCCATTTGGGGCCCCTCTTATGGGGTGGGAGGTGAGCGAAGCGAGCCAAAGCAGCTGGGGGTTCGGGGGGGGAACATTTTTAGAATATGAGCAATTGTAGGATCATTTTAAAGGCACTTGTAAAGGCAAATTTCAGAAATTTAGCTTGTCCTGTCATACTAGCAATGGTTAAATTTCGCATTTTGGGAACACCCCTCACTTTGGGGCCCGGGGGCCGATTTCAAACAGCCACCCCCCAGGAACGCCACTGCCCTCTGAAGATGCACTCTGTAAGAGGAAAAATTGCAACTAAAATTTTATATATACATATATATATATGTATACAAACATACATACGTTGTGTGTATTTACTTAAACTTGATTATCATTCCATCTTTATTGTGTATCCTCTCTGTTGCTGTCCTTTCATAGCACTTCCTCACCGCTTGATGTTGACGGGCAGGCTGACAGCTATCTACTAAAGCCTGGCGATCGAAAGTGCTGAATGGTGTGGAAGAGAATCATGACACCTGATCTGATTACGTTAGTGAATGCAGCTTCCTTCTCAATGGATGCCTAGTCACGTGCAGCTTGTCACTCTCCTGTCGGGTACCCTGTACTCTGTAGTTGTATAACACGTAGACACATGCTCACGCTAATATATATATATATATATATATATATATATATATATATATATATATATATATATATATATATATATATATATATATATATATATATATATATATATATATATATATATATATATATATATATATATATATATATTGTGCATGCTATTATTTGAAGAGAATACTTCTCTGATTTTCTATATGCCTTCTTAATCCCAATACTAAAACTAGAGGGAAACTGTCAAAATTGTTACCGTGTTGGTCTACGTATTATCCATTGCTGGCATAACCTTGAAAGAAAGAGTGAAAAGAAATTGCAGGAGGGACACCCTGTAAACCTTTCATTGCTGTGTCAACTAAAACGGGATTGTTCACTCTCTTGGAATCAGTTACATATTCTCTCCCGCTACTACTAAGCTTTGGAATTTGCTTCCTGCTTTGGTTATGCAAAATTCTAAAAGCATCCTTCTAACAACCCTGGGCTAGATAAGAGTACTGGTCATTGCAGGAAAAAGAATTAAATGGGAAGGACAGATAGAGAAATCAAAGCCTTTCTTTCTTCAGCCGAAGTGACGAATTGGCACACCAATATTTTGTCGCTTCCTACGTATTTGTTATTCACTGTATCTAATTAATTTAATAGTCCTATCGCTGTTCTTTCCCATTTTCATAACTAGACAGAGTCGATTGCAAGAATTTTGTTTAAGAATGTTTGTTCCTTCTGACGGAAGGTAATAGACTATCTGTTTCAGCAAGTCATGTAGTGAAATTAGCATTCTTATTTTCATTATTATTATTCGTACTGTCGTGACATTGAAAAAAATCATCCCCAGTTCAGCCCTTCAGTATCCAGGGATAGAAATCAGTCAATGGATGACTTTTATTTTCTCTGCGTACGAATGTGCAGTAATGCTAGATTCACCTCATCACTCACCATACATATCTGTATCTAATCTATCGGTCTATCTATATATCTATCTATAAATGTGTGTGTGTGAGAATTTTTTTCACATCACCGTGACATTTTTCATACACAAACATTAAGCTACAGACTTTACTGAATACCGAAGGGGGATTATAATTGACAAGCGATAGTCACCTGATGGACGAGTGCTCTACCACTGGGCTGTGTTAAATAGCATGTGATGAAAGCTTGCAATGTTGTTGCCTTTAAGGCAAAAATGTTAATTTAAAACTTGCCCAACCGTTATGCCTTTTGTCAATGCGGTCTATAAGGAAGTCCTTACTATTAGACTATCAAATTGGAATAAAAATAAAGAAACTAGGTTTTGCCTCGTGCAATTAGCATTACTTGAAGCGCATATGTAATGAATGAGATACCCCTCCCAGTGGCGTAGCTGGCATTCCATCAGTGGGGAGCGCCTAGGTGGGGCCAAGATTTTTTGGGGGGAGCCAAAGAAAATTACACAAAACTAATGAACCAATTCTATAATTAGTAAAATATACTATTCTCGAACGTATATATCCATGTGAATGAAGGAAAATAATAATATTAGTAATTAGTAAATCTGTATTTGAAGTTACAGAGCTCAATTTTCAATTAATTTTCAACTCTTACTATATGCAAATGTATCAAATATTTTAATGTCAATTTCCTCACGACCTTATATTCAACACTAGCCTAATTTCTACTATCAAGTTTTAATTTTCAACTAAACTATGATATCCTTGTCATGCAAATATATTAAGATAGTGCATCTCATCAATAACACAAAAGACTTATGACCCTCCAAAATCTCTTCCAAATTTCAGCCTATCCCATTCCCTCTTCATCATCTCCTCTCCCTGGAAATTAACTCTAAGCAGCAGTAGCAAATTGCATTGTACTTATTCAAAACTGTAATTATGATTTCAGTCACTTCATACATAAGTTGATAACATTAAGTTGGATCAAAATATCATGAACAAATGTGACATGTGTCTTAAAAACCTATAACTATACAGTAATTCTGCTTTCGGCCACCACGGGGTTAAAGTTTAGCTACAAAGGGAATTTCAGCTGGGTGGGCCGGTGGGGGGGCAAGCGTCTGACTGGGGGCCTGGAGCACCCCAGAGACGCCACAAACCCCTCCTCCCCCCAAAAAAATAAACCACACGGCCCGATATTTTTTGTCTAGATTTGTATTAGCAGCGTACTGTTTTTTTAACCACTTTTTAAAATGGAATTGATGACAAAGTTAAGTATACCAGACCACTGAGCTGATTAACAGCTCTCCTAGGGCTGGCCCGAAGGATTAGACTTATTTTACATGGCTAAGAACCAATTGGTTACCTAGCAACGGGACCTACAGCTTACTGTGGAATCCGAACCACATTATACCGAGAAATTAATTTCTATCACCAGAAATAAATTCCTCTAATTCTGCATTGGCCGGCCGGAGACTCGAACTTGGGCCTAGCAGAGTGCTATCCGAGAACTCTACCGACTCCTCCAACAAGGAACTGGAATTGATGACAGATACTGCAAGTTCACATAGAGAATCAGTCGTGGGTGATGACTGTACCCAGGTGTGATGACTGTACCCAGGTGCTATAGAAGCTAGTAAAAAAATTCGTCACTTTCCCGGGTTAGTTTACTTCCCCAACACTTGTTTATATTCATTTTATGAATTATCTTAACAGAAAATTGTAGAATTCCACTCATTCGTAGAATTTCCACTCATTTTAAAAATGACTTCATGTTCAAACATTTTTCAAAAGAAATGAAACTTTTTAATCATGTTTTTATTTAATATGCATGGAGTAGGTATGTGTAATTTCGCAAGAAAATATAAAATACATATTTCGTGTGGAATGAATCTCTGGAGCACAGTGGGAAAAAATAACTTCATGGAAAATCAAATATCGTTTTATTAATCTGTATGCCTCCATTAAGAAGCTACTTTTTTCAGGCAGGGGCATTGCTGCCCATTTAGCTAATCACACACACACACCCATATATATATATATATATATATATATATATATATATATATATATATATATATATATATATATATATATATATATATATATATATATATATATATATGGTGTGTGTGTGTGTGATTAGCTAAATGGGCAAAAGTAGCCTCTTAATGGAGTCATACAGATTAATGAAGCAATATTTGATTTTCCATGAAGTTATTTTCCCAACTGAGCTCCAGAGATTTATTCCACACGAAACATGTATCTATATGTATATATATATATATGTGTATGTGTATCCATGTAAGTATGTATGTCACTAGCATAATCCACGTACGCACATGTGTAAGCAAACAACTATGTATAATCCCGTATTCAGAGAACCCACACTTCACAAACACACATCCTCACAAACAGAAGCGAAACAGGATATGAAGAAAGTCAGGAGGGCAAATTCCAAGAAATCCCATTCTCTTATCTCTCTGCCTGTAACCCTTCTTCACTTAAATCGGAGATAACACTTATCACGGCTGAGATCATAGCTATTTGCATCTGAGGGAATTTGTTGTTTATATCAATTATTATTATTATTATTATTATTATTATTATTATTATTATTATTATTATTATTATTCAAAATTTACTCAAATATAAATGAGAGAAGTTAAATGACGCGAACTTGTTGAAGAAACCTAAAAAGAAAATGAAGACAACTTTCTTCAGAAAAATAATAAAGCAATGATTAAAGCGTAAATAACTCAAAGTCATTGTTATAGACATACATTATATATACACTGTATATATGTACATATATATATATATATATATATATATATATATATATATATATAAACATACATGCATATACGTATAAATATGTATATATATAATTATATACATTATATATATATATATATATATATATATATATATATATATATATATATGTGTGTGTGTGTGTGTGTGTGTATGTATGTATACAGGGTGTGACACGAGTTTATACAAATATTTTGGGAAATGAAAGAAAAAGCCATTCTGAGCAGAAAACGTTCTGTAGACATGCATTTTAAGGCTTCATTTGACGGTGAAGTGAATTTTCAAAATAACTGTTATCATTAAACAGGCAAGTAAGATGGCGTACGGGATGTCGGAGTGAGTAGTGGGGGTGAGGGGGATGGAGCTGATCAGTTCACTTACTCTGAACAGTCGTTTTTCCGCCAAGAAAGGTGAGCGTGTCCGGGTTACAAGTCTCAAATTAAGGATTCATTTTGACAGCAAGAAACTAGAGACAATGCCTTGCCGTTCCAGTAATGTGGAATATGCAGATATGATGTTTATTTATGGGTTTAGCAACAGTTCCAGTTCTAGATTACACGGTTGTGAACTCCACAGTTATACAAAAAAGGAAATCGGCGATTAGGCCGATGTGAATAAAATACCTCCAAATCAAATGTATTCTTTACATACCTGAACAAAGGGGAAGAAATGCATGCATCACTGAAACCTCCCTCTCCGTCAATGGTATTCTCTGGACTCCAATAAAGAAAAGAAAAGCAAGCCTAATGGAATCTCACCTCCAGCGAAGATAGGCCTATTCATTAAACATCGATCAAAGATTTAAAATGTATTATCAAAAATCTCTCCTTCTCCATCAAAAGTATTAATCACACACCAGTCAAAGGGAAAAACGCACCTATGAAAACGCTTTCGTCTCCGTCAGATTAAAAAATGGGAACATTATGGAAAATTCATTTCTTCTTTCTTTCCTGTCAAAGGTAGCCTATTCATACAGTAGCCTACTCGAAAGAGGTAAAAAGCTGACATTGTTCAAAGTGCAGTATCCTCCCTATCTACATCCCCTTGTTATCATCATTAAATAATCATGATTACTGTCACTATCACTCATTCAGCATAGGCGTAGGTTAGTCCTGTCTCCTGATTCATCAATTCCGTAACGAGACTGAAGGACAGTTTGCGCTAGAATTCAACGGTCACAAATAAATGTTGCCAAGCAACATTAGCACAACTTTCTTGATACGTAAAGTCTGTTCACGGTGATTTATTAGTTGAAGGGACTGCAATGTTACATTTTTCAATAACATGCAAGAGAAAATCATAATTGAAAGGCTAGCAATCCAGTTGCCTAGTAACGCCCTTCATCAACCTTTCACCCCATATCCCTGACTACTCACTCCGAGTGTTGCCACTCTGATATTTCAGAAAAGCCAAGATGTGGCCTCAAAGAAGAGCCAAGATCAGCCATAAAAACCAAGGTTAAAATAATTACCATAGTATCAGTATTAGATTATCATACTAATGGAAAAATATCTCAAGAACCAATTCAAGTTACCAATGATGTTAAACAATCTACAGAAGAAACACTTGTGCAGGTTTTGCCCTATCACTTAGATCATCATAATCCTCCTCAGCTGGATGAATGTTAACTTCAGTGTATTTCTTTGATCTTTCCTGATATCGCTGATTACATTTACCTGTTTTCAGTTCATTTATGAGAAAACTGGAAGACTTCCAGTTATAACAAGAGACGTCCTGTCTAGCAATGGTTTGTTTTGCAAGCAGTCGATTGGCCACTATGTCTGTTAGTAACCTGTTTGTTTGTTTATTCTTAATTAGATTGAATTGAGAGAAAATTCTTTCTCCTGTTGCTGACGAATGAGGAGAGCTGAAATTTGAAAGAATATCAAATTTAACTTTGTTTGTACCATCCTTGACATTACCTAAATCTGCCCAAAGTGAACATAGTGACTGATCTAATTTCTCTGTGCAAGACCTTGCGTGCAGAAGTCTTTGCCACTGATCTTCTATATCATCAAGGTCTTCATCTTTAACTAGTTGTGGAAAGTGAGATGCAAGCTTAATAATCGACCTTACCCTTTTTCGTGGTGACAGTGAAAGTTTGGGCTCAAGGACTTGAAGAAGAGCTATTACACTATCATCTTCAAAAGGAATTATTTGCACACAAAGCTCTGGTAGGAACATCTGACAATCAAAGTGGAATTTTCCTTCCCCTTCTCCTATAGGTCCTTTCAGCAGTAAGGACTCACATCTTCCTCCCAGCTGCAGATCTTTTATGTCAACAAAATTAGACGTAGTCCTTGGATCAATTTCTGAAAGTTTATGCGATTCCAAGATTTTTTGCCTAATGAACATTCCGATTATGCTGCGATATTCATCTGCTATGGTTGAAAAGAGGGAACTTAGCCTGAAATATTCAGAGAAATTCGGTATTCATCTTATCTACCTTCTTAATTATATAGCTTAAGAATATCAGCATGTGCCTTGTGCTCCTATTTTTCATTGTTTTTAAAATCACAGCTACTCCATCAATTTTATCCGTGTTTGCTTCACTTTCGAAGAACAATACAAATGCTTCCCATTGTTCCAAAATGCTTCCTATTACCTCTTCTCGAGACAGCTATTGAGTCTGAGATTGCTTCAGCATCTAATGCTTGGGGCTATCAACAACGTCTTGAATTAATTTTAATGAACTGCGCCGTTTACTACTGCGTGCAAAATAACAGCATACACTCCTCAAAAATGCCTCCAAATATGAGGGTAAATGAGCACAAGCATAGCTTTTGCACAAAGCAAATGAATGGCAAACACAGCCAATCACAAATATTGAAGGTACATCTTTCTTCAAATGTGCCAGAATCCGGTATTACTACCCATCTTGTTGAGCAGTTATTTCTGGCAAATCCTATATCATTAGTTAAAGGTATGTCCTTACTGGTTAGTAACTCTTTCACAACTCGATATAGGCCTTCCCTACTAACATCACTTCAACTACAGTATATCTAACAATGCATCAATTACTTTCAGTCTCTTATCATAAAATCTAACCATTATGGCTAAAATCTGAGACACTGCAATGTCAGTGCTTTCATCTATTATTAATGAAAACCTATTTTCTCTACATATTTTAGCCATTTCTTGTTTTTCTTCCCATGCAATTCCGTCTTGAATAACACAGGATGCCTTTGTCTTTTTCATCTTCATCTCCTGTGCTATTTGACACACTGGGAACATTTTTTCCTGCATTTCCACCAAATGACTAGCCTGAGAAAATGGCACACCATTTTCAGCCACGCATGCTGCAAGATAGAGTTCAGCTGTATATACTTTACTTTGAAAATCTTGTTCTGATTTCTTTTTCTGCACAAAATGTTTAATGCTCACAGAAATCTTCTTTGAGGGGAAGTACTTCAAATGCTTCGCTGAAGTTTTGTGACTAAGCAATCTAGATCTGTTGCAGTTTTTAATTTTGCATCACAGATTGTACACACAGCTGCATATTTGTCTTTGGCATCAGCCTGGAGCCAGTCTTTAAATTCAGGATCCACTAACCACTCTTTCTTAAAGCACTGCTGATACCATATTTTTGTCTTCTTTTTTGGTGGAGTTGAATATCCACTGACACCTGCTTCTTCAGAATCACTCATCTTGTTTTAGGTAAACTAATGATATACAGCTGTACACAAAAGATTGCACAAAACAATATAGGTTGCACAACTAAGCGAAACGTTCAACTCTTACTACCTTGTTGCCAACTTCCCAAGTGGATTTTATAAAAATATTTTACCAAACTGACAGAATTATCGTGTTTTCATTAACAATTGCCTAATTTTATTAGGGTAGTTTTTGTATATCTGGAATCATGCAATTAGGTAACAACTGCATAAAGAACACGTTCCATACACGTTGTGAATATTCCGATTTAAGGCAATACTGTATTGCCTCAGAGAGAGAGAGAGAGAGAGAGAGAGAGTTGTAACATACTTTTCGTATGTTACAACTTTCATGCGATAAAGAATAATAAGACTAGAATTATGTGATCAGTTAACAATTTTGTTCACAGTACCTATAATTAAGGCACATAAATTGTAATTACTAATTTTAATGCTTGAACCATAAAAACTCCGAGATTCAAGCAAATTCCTTAAAAAAAAAAAGCCAAGACGCCAAGGAGAAGCCTAAAAAGTCAAGATCTAGTAAAAAAAAAAAGCCAAGGAATGGCACAACTGAATCTTTTATACGCGCCAGCTTACTTGGCCGTTTAATGATAACGGTTATTTCAAAATTCACCTCACCGACAAACGAAGCCTTAAAATGTATATGTTTATAGAGCATTTTTTGCTCAAAGTTCCTTTTTCTTTCAGCAGCTCTACAATTGTATTGTCACGAATGGCGCAAGTTCATCAGAAATAAGGAAGGAAATAATCAACCAGGGAGGAAGACAGAACTGAAGAATTTATACGAAATAAAAGGCAGAGAACTTGAGGTGTTTTCTAAGCTGAGTGAGAGGAGACTAAATTACAGCTTGGAGCAGTTTTTCGCTCGAAATAAAAAAAAAAGAAAAGGAATAAAGAGAAGAGGACATCGGCGTGGAGGTAAACTGAAGAATGTTGACGAAGAAAAAAGTAGGGAACCTGAGGTGTTAGAAGAGCTTGAAAGATTTTGGAATCACAGAATTACTTTTTGGAGAAGCAAGGTAAAATCGAAGGGATGATCAATATCGCCAGTAAGAGGGAATCTCATAAGATTATTGAAGTCAACTCGTTAAAGAAAAAAAACTGTTTACGTGTCAGAAAAAGAACTCTAAGTAATGGTTAACGCGATGTTAAAATGATCTAAAACCTTAGGGATTTTCCTTGAAGACATTTTGGAATTCTTCAGCCTCCGGGTCGTGAAAGAACAGAGAAATCCCATTCGCGCATGCGCCGGACTCCAAAGTCTCCAGGAACAATCTCTGAGACTCTTCAAATCGTCTTAAAGCTTCCAGAGAGAGCAAGTGTCATATTCGAAAACCTGGGTAAGAGAAAGCAAAAAGTATGATGAAGGGACTTGGATGTCATCGCAGATCATTTAAAAGGCGAGGATAAAGACGCTAACACAGAACTTCCTGAAGAAAACTGCATAATGAGCATGGAAGTACAAATTCAGAAGAGGTCGAGAAAACAAGAAGGTCCTCCTCAGGAAGGAGCCCAAAAGCTGCCTATGCAAGTCCTCCTCTAAGGACAAGGGTGAGGCCCAAAAACCTCCAAGGCTCGCCAGTCTCTTAAGGGCAGCCTTGAAGAGAAGGGTCCGACCCAGAGGCTGCTTCCTCGGAGGAAGGCAGGTATCCTGTGAGGCTGGGGAATTGGGCCTGGAGAGGGCCAAAGAACTTCAAGGATGAGGCCCAAAAGTCTCCAAGGCTCGCCAGTCACTTGAGGGCAGCCTTGAAGGGAAGGGTCCAACCCAGAGGCTGCTTCCTCGGAGGAAGGCAGGTATCCTGCCAGGCTAGGGAAGCGGCCCTGGAGAGGGCCAAAGAACTTCAAGGATGAGGCACAAAAGCCCTCAAGGCTCACCAGTCACTTGAGGGCGGCCTTGAAGGGAAGGGTCCGACCCAGAGGCTGCTTCCTCGGAGGAAGGCAGGTATGCTGCCAGGCAGGGGAAGCGGGCTTGGAGAGACCAGAGACCAAAGAACTCACCCAGTCAAGGATGAGGCCCAAAAGCCCTCAAAGGCTCACCAGTCACTTGAGGGCAGGCCTTGAAGGGAAGGGTCCGACCCAGAGGCTGCTTCCTCGGAGGAAGGCAGGTATCCTGCCAGGCTGGGGAAGCGGCCCTGGAGAGGGCCAAAGAACTTCAAGGATGAGGCCCAAAGCCCTCAAGGCTCACCAGTCACTTGAGGGCAGCCTTGAAGGGAAGGGTCCGACCCAGAGGCTGCTTCCTCGGAGGAAGGCAGGTATCCTGCCAGGCTGGGGAAGCGGCCCTGGAGAGGGCCAAAGAACTTCAAGGATGAGGCCCAAAAGCCCTCAAGGCTCACCAGTCACTTGAGGGCAGCCTGGAAGGGAAGGGTCCGACCCAGAGGCTGCTTCCTCGGAGGAAGGCAGGTATCCTGCCAGGCAGGGGAAGCGGCCCTGGAGAGGCCAAAGAACTTCAAGGATGAGGCAGCCAAGGGAAGCCCTCAAGGCTCACCAGTCACTTGAGGGCAAAGAACTTGAATGGGCAAGGGCTCACGACCCAAGGGAAGGGTCCGACCCAGGCTGCTTCCTCGGAGGAAGGCAGGTATCCTGCCAGGCAGGGGAAGGGGGCCCTGGAGAGGGCAAAGAACTTCAAGGATGAGGCCCAAAAGCCCTCAAGGCTCACCAGTCACTTGGGGCATTGAAGGGAAGGGTCCGACCCAGAGGCTGCTTCCTCAGAGGAAGGCAGGTATCCTGCCAGGCCCCCTGGAGAGGGCCAAAGAACTTCAAGGATGAGGCACAAAAGCCCTCAAGGCTCACCAGTCACTTGAGGGCAGCCTTGAAGGGAAGGGTCCGACCCAGAGGCTGCTTCTCGGAGGAAGGCAGGTATCCTGCCAGGCTGGGGAAGGCCCTGGAGAGGGCCAAAGAACTTCAAGGATGAGGCCCAAAAGCCCTCAAGGCTCACCAGTCACTTGAGGGCAGCCTTGAAGGGAAGGGTCCGACCCAGAGGCTGCTTCCTCGGAGGAAGGCAGGTATCCTGCCAGGCTGGGGAAGCGGCCCTGGAGAGGGCCAAAGAACTTCAAGGATGAGGCACAAAAGCCCTCAAGGCTCACCAGTCACTTGAGGGCAGCCTTGAAGGGAAGGGTCCGACCCAGAGGCTGCTTCCTCAGGCTGGCTGGCAAAGAACTTCAAGGATGAGGCACAAAAGCCCCAAGGCTCACCAGTCACTTGAGGGGCCTCACCAGTCAAGGGCAGCCTTGAAGGGAAGGGTCCGACCCAGAGGCTGCTTCCTCGGAGGAAGGCAGGTATCCTGCCAGGCAGGGGAAGTGGGCTTGGAGAGGGCCAAAGAACTTCAAGGATGAGGCCCAAAAGCCCTCAAGGCTCACCAGTCACTTGAGGGCAGCCTTGAAGGGAAGGGTCCGACCCAGAGGCTGCTTCCTCGGAGGAAGGCAGGTATCCTGCCAGGCAGGGGAAGCGGCCCTGGAGAGGGCCAAAGAACTTCAAGGATGAGGCCCAAAAGCCCTCAAGGCTCACCAGTCACTTGAGGGCAGTCTTGAAGGGAAGTGTCCGAACCAAAGGCTGCTTCCTCGGAGGAAGGCAGGTATCCTGCCAGTCTGGGGAAGCGGGCTTGGAGAGGACCAAAGAACTTCAAGAATGAGCCCAAAAGCCCTCAAGGCTCACCAGTCACTTGAGGGCAGCCTTGAAGGAAAGGGTCTGAACCAGAGGCTGCTTCCTCGGAGGAAGGCAGGTGTCCTGCCAGGTTGGGGAAGCAGCCCTGGAGAGGGCCAAAGAACTTCAAGGATGAGGCCTAAAAGCCCTCAAGGCTCACCAGTCTCTTGAGGGCAGCCTTGAAGGGAAGGGTCCGAACCAAAGGCTGCTTCCTCGGAGGAAGACAGGTATCCTGCCAGGCTGGGGAAGTGGGCCTGGAGAGGGCCGAAGAACTTCAAGGATGAGGCCTAAAAGCCCCCAAGGCTCACCAGTCTCTTGAGGGCGGCCTTGAAGGAAAGGGTCCGAACCAGAGGCTGCTTCCTCAGAGGAAGGCAGGTATCCTGCCAGTCTGGGGAAGTGGGCCTGGAGAGGGCCAAAGAACTTCAAGGATGAGGCCTAAAAGCCCCAAAGGCTCACCAGTCTCTTGAGGGGAAGGGTCCGAACCAGAGGCTGCTTCCTCAGAGGAAGGCAGGTATCCTGCCAGACTGGGGGAGAGGGCCAAAGAACTTCAAGGATGAGGCCCAAAAGCCACCAAGGATCGCCAGTCGCTTGAGGGCATCCTTGAAGGGGAAGGGTCCAACACAGAGTCTGCTTCCTCGGAGGAAGACAGGTATCCTGCCAGGCTGGGGAAGTGGGCCTGGAGAGGGCCCAAGAACTTCAATTTGTGGGTTTACCAGACTGCAAGACTCTGCAGCGCCGCCCTCGTGGAAGACCACCAAAGTACATAGTGCTGGTATACAGACAGCATCTCCAGATATATACCCTCAATGGGGGTGACAGTAGGGAATCTGGGGATTCCAAAGGCTTCTGGGAATTCTGAATGCTTCTGGGAATTCTGGAGGCTTCTGGGGCTTCCAAAGGCTTCAAGACAGGCTCGATACTAAAGAGCAGAGTTATATGGAGATGAAAGGCTTCGAAGATTTCTTTGGTGGAAGCCTGCATTCTTGGAGATGAATAAGCTCACATTCTGGAGATAATTCAGGAGGCCTTTGGGGTTTCCACATGTTTCAAGATGATCTCCAGGCTCTGAAACCTTTGAACTTTTTATGGAGAAGGAATGGGATTTGGTCCTTCCTGGAGACATAAGGCTTTGAAGATTTCTTCTGGGGAAATGGATCCGACAAGATCTGAAAACGGCTTCACAGGAGCCTGGAGTCTTTAAGAATTTAAAATGTTATAATCCAATGAACATTTCTTTAGGAATGCTTCAGGAGCTGTAGACTGCTTCAAAGGATCCTGGAGTCGTGAAGACATCTTCAAGAATACATCTTAATCCAGTTATTTAACGACTTTATTTCCAGTGCACCATTCTGACATATATCGTGTAAGCTCACTCCTCTGCTCTTATTGAGTACTGAGGAGAGAGAGGAAAGATTAAATCGTGATCGTGAAAGGAGGCAAAGGCGTGCCAATGAAACACCCGAAGAGAAGTCCTTAGGATTGCAAGATCAATGCATTAGAGATCATTGTTGTCTACACAGTGAAACTGAACAACAAAGATTAGAACGCTTGCAAATATGCTATATAGAGAAGGAATGGGATTTGGTCCTTCCTGGAGACGAAAGGCTTCAAAGATTTCTTTGAGGGGAAACGGATCCAGCAGAAGCTGAAAACGGCTTTACAGGATCCTGGAGTCTTCAAGAATTTGAGAAGATGTTATCCAATGGGCATTTCTCCAGGAATGCTTCAGGAGCTGAAGACTGCTTCAAAGATTGCCCTCCTGCCCCAAGCAGCATAGAGCGCACCATCTCGCTAGTACATATACATTTATTTATATGTATATATACTTGAAAAATACATATACAGTACATGTATATATAAGTATATATATATATATATATATATATATATATATATATATATATATATATATATATATATATATATATATATTATTATTTTAAATATTACGCCACCACCGCCTCTGTTCCAAGAATTCATAGAGATGGATTCTCCTTGAATAGGATAGCTAAGACCCACGAACTGACTTACAAGTGGAGAGTTTTTGGTCTAGTTCAAAAAGGTCAAGCCAGGTAGTAGGACTTAGTTATTCATTGGGGAATAGGCACACTAGTAGTAGTTCTATATCCTTGTCTCAAGACCTATGTTCCTGTACACTCCTGCTGGTTCCTAATTGTTTTTCCAGTTCTCTGAGTAAAAAACATCTAAGAAAGGGAGGCAATTGTCTTTTTCCAATTCTAAAGTAAACTTAATGGATGGTACCTAGTTATTCAAATTAGAGAGTAAATCATTTACATCAATACCAGCAGGCAAAACAGCTAAAATATCGTTAAAATATCTATGCCTCTTTAAAGGAGTATAAATGATATTAGGTAAATATCATTTATTGTATACGGAATTCTTTGAAAAACGATATTCACCTAATATCATTTGTACTCCTTTAAGTGGTATAGATGTGTTGATGATATTTTAGCTGTTTTGCCTGCTGGTATTGATGTAAATGATATACTCTCTAATTTGAATAACCAGGTACCACCCATTAAGTTTACTTTATAATTAGAAAAAGACAATTGCCTCCCTTTCTTAGATGTTTTGATACATACAGAACAATTTCAATGCAAATTCTGTATTTATAGGAAACCAACCAACAACTTATGTCCATTTTTATTCAGGCCATCACCTTAATATCAAAATATCCATTTTTTCTTCTATGTTTTTACGAGCTTTGTGCATTGTCAGTCCCCAGTATTTGGATTAAGAAATCAAATACATAAAAAAATAGGGACAGATTTATGTTATCCTTCACATATACAAGATATTTGTTATAACAAAGCCCATAAAAATTTTTAGTGAAAGTTACATGGAGAAAAAACCCCTGAGAATATTCTTAGCATGCCTTATTTTAGTGGTTTTGACAACATAAAATCATTGTTGAAATCTTTTAATGTCACCTCGTTTTTTTCTATAATAATGCTCTAAAAGGAATGGTAATAAAAAATAGCTCTAAAGAAAACAACAACATAATATATAAAATTCCATGTTTGGATTGCCCCTCTTTTTATATTGGCCAACCTAGCAAAGATATAGGTGTACCTATTAAACAACATAGGTATTCTGTCAAAACTGGGCAAACATCCAATGCTATATCCATTCATTTAAGTGAAAACTCTCACAGGATAAATCGGACTGAAAGTTCATTGACTGCCAGATCAAAAGATTTCTCTTCACAAAATCTTCTAGAATCCACTATTACACAGCTTACTTCCAGCTGTAATTTTAACCTTAGCCCTGGCATGTATTATTTGGACCCCTGTATTAGGAAAATGTTCAAGAACAACCTAAAAGATAAAATCAATGACTTAATTATGAATTAGTTACTTTACATATATTTCTATGTATTTGTATGTTTAATATATATTTTTTTCTTTAAATGTTCATCTTGAAAAAATTGTTATTGTTTACCAAAAAAAGAGAGAATTATTGAGTTGTACGTTTATAACATTTTTTGATGATCAGTCACCTTCTTGTATAATCTTTTAATTGTCCTGTCCCTCCTTCTGAATGATTGAGCCTAATCCTTTGTGAAAACTTCTTAAATATTTAACCTTTTTTGGCAATCCTACTAATTCTTCAATTGTGTTAGATTCCAGGTACATATTTTTTCCTTTGTAATCCCTATCTGTCATTTATATGAGCTTTCTTTGTAAACTTAGTTTTATATTTCTTCAGTCTGCTAAGTAAAGGACTATAAGTTGAAAGGACTTACAACACTCCATTTTTTCTCTTTCCTTCGTGGATTTTGTCTTTATATAATATATATATACATATATATATATATATATATATATATTAATATATATACATATATTTATGTATATGTATATTCATATATAGATACATACACACACACACACACACACACACACACACACACACATATATATATATATATATATATAGATATAGATATATATATAAGTGGCTTATTTTTCATTCATTTGCTCCTAATAAGTTCTTTTCGTTTTGTTTTTAAAATTTTCTCACATACCGTAATTACATTTATAACTACATTTTTGCCACTTCAGAACTAACCTAATATTCTGTCTATCTGTGCACACAAATGAGTTTGATAAGAAGGAAGTGAGAAGAGCATATATGGGCAAATGGATGAAAATGCTCCAAGTTTGGGTCAGGAGTATATGACATTCCGTGATGATGTCATAGTGTTGACAAGGAGTGTTTTTACTGTAGGTGCAGGGGAGTCAGACGACAGAATAAAACCAAAGGTGGCAGTTAAGGCAAAGAGAGCTTTAGTTAAGGTAAAAGTAGATATTCCTTGATGTGCAAATGCTTCACAGAAGAGAAGACAGTGAGCAGATGTATAGAAAGATGAATAGGGTAATCAAGAGGTAAGTGAGAGAGAAGAAAAATGCAGAGAAAAAGACTCATAAGCAAAGGGATTTCAGAATACAAGATGCAAATGATGAGATGATGCCTGAAGTGAATGTAGTCTCGGTCGATGGAGTGAGTATTTTGAGGATAGAAGACAGGCAGAACTGAATGATGCAAGAGTGAAAATGTTCTGTAAGTCTGAGAAGGTAGAAATAACTGATGAGAATGTAAGGATGGCATTGAAGAGGTTAAAAGACCAGAAAGACAACAAGAACTGATGGAATTAAAAGTGAGATGCCGAATTAAATTGATCATATGGTAACTAAGTGGCTGGCCACGATTTGTAATGTATGTTCTGAAAGAGGGAAAAATCCTGAAGATGAATGACTGTTCCTCAGTACATAGGTAAAAGTGGTAAAAACAAATATAAAAGTCATAATGCTATTTAGTACACCAGGGAAGGGGTATCTTAGGATTTTAATTGAGTAAATAAGATAATAGCAGGATTGAAAGAGAAAGAACAGTGCAGGTTTAGATTAGAAAAATGGTGCATGGATCAAGTGTTTGTCATGAAACATTACGTAAGAAGTCTGAAAGTCCAGGAGAAAATCTTTACACGACCAAGGTAGACCTAGAAAGGGCTTAAGACAGAACCGATAGTGAGGCAGTTTTGAATTTGCTGATGAAGTGTGGAACAGAGTATAAGATGCCAAGGGCAACAGTTAAAAGTTTTTATGTTAGGAGCAAAGTAAGAGTCAGAATATGTAGATGAGAGAGTGACTGGTTGAGTGGTAGAGTGGGTCTGAGATAAGGCGTGGTGTCTCCATGGCTGTTTAAAATTTTGAGGGGTAGAGGGATGGAAGAGGTCAGAGATAGGAAATTAGGCGTAGGTGTAAAACACTGGAACAAGCAAATAAGTCATGACTGGAGTGTGCACTGGTCTGTGTCTACAGATGATTCAGTACAGGGAAGGGAAACTGCAGAAACTAGATAAAGTATGAAAGTGTTTGTAAATGGAGAAAGTTGGGAGTGAATGTGAGCAAAGGTGAGCTTATGATAGTAAATTGTTGACATGAAGATGAAGCAATTGGAGTGGCTGGTTTATATAAGTATTTGGGAGTATGTTCGGTGGATGATAGTAAGAGGAGAAGAGAGTTGAGTCACATAATAACACAAGGAGGTAACACAGCAAGTGCAAAGACACAGGACCATCTTTGGACTGTCTTTGGATTTGTAATGTCCATATACTACAGGACGCTCTCGAAAACCCAGCAGACTGAATATAACTTTATTTCAGAACAGCTGATAACAAACTAAGGAAGTATGCAAAGAATAAGAACGAAAATAAATATGTATAAAAAACAGTTTCAGCAGCTAAAGAAACACGTAATTAACTCTTACACAACAATACAATATTTACAAACAAAGAGAGGGAGAGGAATTACAATTTTTTGGTAAAATGCATCATTACACTAAGCACCCCTGTTTACAAATATTACAGGATTCAGAGTGAGAATATGAGGAGGCTTTATTGAGCCAACTCTCCTTTAGAGAAATAAAGAGTGGGTGTTTAATATAAATGACAGAAAAAAGGCTGCGGCTGTGGAGGTGAACTTCTTGCGTAGAATACGTGGAGTAAGAAGATTTGGAAGAGTGAGGAAAGTGTGATACCTCGGAGCGGTAAAAAGGTTGGTTGAATGATGGATCGGATTAGTGTGAGATAGTCTTGCCATGTAGAAAGAACTGAGTAAAACAAGTTAGTGAAAATTGCTCTTAATTTAGAAGTGTCAGGAGGGAGGGAGGGGGAGAGGAATGCCTAAAAACGGTGAATAAACAGCAAGAAAGGCTTATTTAAAGGAAAAGGCCTACAAATCCAGAAAAAGCAAAGTGCATTCGAGATCAAGGTGAATGGTTCAATGTGTTTAAGGGGATTCGACGCACTGCTGATGAGCTGTCAGCGTAGGAGTGGTGAAATGTCTAGTTTGGATGTTTTCTGCATAGGGTTTTATCTAACATTTATCAAGTGAAATATGGGCACTGCATTGATATATATATATATATATATATATATATATATATATATATATATATATATATATATATATATATATATATATATATATATATATATATATATATATATAGATATATATATATATTATATATAGATATATATATATATATATATATATATATATATATATATATATATATAATAACATATAAAGCCATTTCCTCTAATAGAGGTGGATCCAGAGGAAATAAGACAATGACTTTGCTATTTTCATATTTGTTGAATTGAGGATGAGCCCGAGTACAGAGGACTTCCACAGGAGTTGCCAACTTACATACCAGCAAATTTTGTGCATAATTTGTCAAGAAAAATATTCCCCTTTAAATAAGGAACAAATGTTAATGAATAAGCATATATATACAGTATATATGTATATATATATATATATGCGTATATATATGTACATGTATGTATATATATATATATATAT